>NC_143049.1:23926136-24079318 GCF_057628025.1 Oncorhynchus mykiss
GCAAGCAAGTTCAGGGAGTGAGTGTTTTAATAAATAAATGCAACGTAATACAAAACAAGAAACACAAACAACGCACAGGCATGAAACAGAAAGAATGACGCCTGGGGAAGGAACCAAAGGGAGTGACATATATAGGGCAGGTAATCAAGGAAGTGATGGAGTCCAGGTGAGTGATGATGCGCAGGTGCGTGTAACAATGGTATCAGGTGTGCGCCATCACGTGCAGCCTGGTGACCTAGAGGCCGGGGAGGGAGCACATGTGACAGTCACAACACAACTGATTGGCTCAAACATATTAAGAAGGAAAGAAATTCCACAAATGTACTTTAAATGTACACCTGTTAATTGAAATGCACTCCAGGTGACTACCTCATGAAACTGGTTGAGAGAATACCAAGAGTGTGCAAAGCTGTCATCAAGACAAAGGGTGGCTACTTTCTCAAATATAAAATTGTGTTTGACATTTTTTGGGTTAATACATGATTCCATATGTGTTATTTCATAGATTTGATGTCTTCACTATTATTCTACAATGTAGAAAATAGTACAAATAAAGAAAAACCCTTGAATGAATAGGTGTGTCCAAACTTTTGACTGGTGCTGTATAGATATATTTAAAAAAAGATATACATACTTTTACCTGGTCACAAAATGAGTGAACTAGGCCTTCATTAGTCCTGTACTAGTGGAGAAAAATACTCCCCAGCCTGAACCCTCCGCCCCCCAACCCCGGCTTACCTTCATGAGGTCACGATGATGCTCCAGCACGCTGCATGTAGTCTGCCATGTGTCCTGGTAGCACTCCCAGGGATCCACTCTGCATGAAAATAGCACATGATAGATGAACAGCTGTGTACTTCTGGGCCCCTATTTATAAAGCGTCTCAGAGTAGGAGTACTGGTATAGGAGCAGGTCCCTCCTGTAGATTCATCATAACCTAAATGGCAAAACTGATCCTAGAACAGCACTCCTACTCACGCATTATGAATACGTGCCCTGATCTCTATCCTTTTCCCTATATAGTGCACAATGGAAGTGGTCAGATGACGCGGATACTACACTACAGGACTGTTTTGGAAGCACAGACTGGAATGTGTTCCAGGATTCATCCAATGGCATTGAGGAGTACACCACCTCAGTCATCAGCTTCATCAATAAGTGCATCGACAACGTTGTCCCCACAGTGACTACACGTACATACTGTATCCCAACCAGAAGCCATGGATTACAGGCAACATTTGCATCGAGCTAAAGGCTAGAGCTGCCACTTTCAAGGAGTGGTAGGCTAATCCGGGCGCTTATAACAAATCCCGCTATGCCCTGCTACAAACCATCAAACAGGCAAAGTGTCAATACAGGATTAATACTGAATCCTACTACACCAACTCTGACGCTCGTCGGATGTGGCAGGGCTTGAAAACTATTACAGACTACAACGGGAGATCCAGACGTGAGCTGCCCAGTGACATGAGCTTAACAGACGAGCTAAATGCCTTTTATGCACGCTTTGAGGCAAGCAACACTTAAGCATGCATGAGAGCACCAGCTGTTGTGGATGACTGTGTGATAATCCTCTCGGTAGCCGATGTGAACAAAACCTTTAAACAGGTCAACATTCACAAAACCGTTGGGCAGACAGATTACCAGGACGTGTACTCAAAGCATGCGGACCAACTGTCAAGTGTCTTCACTGACATTTTCAACCTCACCTATGTGAGAATGCTGTTCTTTGACTTCAGCTCAGTGTTCAACACCATAGTGCCCTCGAAGCTCATCACTAAGCTAAGGACTCTGGGACTAAACACCTCCCTCTGCAACTGGATTCTAGACTTTCTGACGGTCCGCCCACAGGTGGTAAGAGTAGACAACAACACGTCTGCCACGCTGATCCTTAACACTGGGGCCCCTCAGGGGTGTGTACTTAGTCCCTTCCTGTATTCCCTGTTCACCCATGACTGTGTGGCAAAACACGACTCCAACACCATCATTAAGTTTGCTGACGACACAACAGTGGTAGGCCTGATCACCCACAACGATGAGACAGCCTATAGGGAAGAGGTCAGAGAACTGGCAGTGTGGTGCCAGGACAACAATCTCTCCCTCAATTTGAGCAAGACTAAGGAGCTCATTGTGGACTACAGGAAAAGGCGGGACGAACAGGCCCCTATTAACATCGATGGGGCTGTAGTGGAGCGGGTCGAGAGTTTCAAGTTCCTTGGTGTCCACATCACCAACGAACTATCATGGCAAGCGGTACCGGAGCGCCAAGTCTAGGACCAAGAGGCTCCTCAACAGCTTCTACCCCCAAGCCATAAGACTGCTGAACAATTAATAAAATCGCCACCAGACAATTTATATTGACCCACCCCCCCACCCGTTCCCTTGTGTACACTGCTGTTACTCGCTGTTTATTATCTATGCATAGACACTTCACCTCCACCTACATGTACAGTGCAAAGTACCTCAACTACACTGACTCGGTACCAGTGCCCTCTGTATATAACCTCATTATTGTTATTCTTATTGTGTTACTTTTTTATTATTACTTTTTATTTTAGTCTACTTAGTAAATAGTTTCTTAACTCTTCTTGAACTGCACTGTTGCTTAAGGGCTTAAGCATTTCATGGTAAAGTCTACACTTATTGTGTTCGGCGCATGTGACAAATAATGTTTGATTTGATTTGAACAAAAGCAGTGCAAAATGTAGGGAATAGGGTGCCATTTGGGACGCAACCTTGTTGTTCTGGGCAGATAGCCACTGACTCACCTGATCCAGTCGGATGACTGGACTGCCAGTTGACACATGGTGAGACGATGTCTGCTGGGGACGAGGCCCTGTGAACACATGGTGGGATTGATAAAGCTTTCAAGCAGTCATTGTGTTCATTGTGTGTGTCACATTGTGTGCACCCTATTCCCTATATAGCGCACTATATCTGGTCAAAAGTAGTGCACTATGTTGGGAATAGGGTGCCATTTACAACTCATACATTGTGTTTATTCAATTTATTGTATGTCTCTGCATGGTAATCCACTGGTTTGACATGTTTTATTTGTGAGGAATATAAAATGCACATAAGATTCATGATATGACTGAAAAGGCATTTCTCGTACATTTATTATTCATGTTTTCTGTTTCTTATAGAGAGAGAAACTGGGAAAAGCTTTTCATTCATTCCAGAAACGTCTCGGGAGAATAGATGACGATAGTATTAGAGGTGCTTTATGTAATCTGAATGCAACATGAACACTTACACAGGAGGACCACACAAAAAGGTCACACAAAAAGGTCACATTCATAAAAATAACCACAAGCTATCACTCATGTGCTTCATTACTGTAATTATACTCATGTCAGTCAAATAAGAAATGGGGATTCTTTGTTAGTTACTCGAACTTCATAGATACCAAACAAAGCCGTCTGTGAATATACTGTTAAAGAAGTTCTTACCGGTTTGCCATAGGAGTCATGTACAGGTGAAATGATACCCCCAATCACAATGAACTTCCCTGTTTTGTGCAGGTATTCTCTGGCTTTTTCTGTAAAAGCAAATACAGTATGTAACTGTCAACATACTTATCATGGTTCATAGTGTGCATAATATTACAGTTTTAATCAGGTAACCTGTTTGCCATCACCAAACCCCAAAATAAATTAACCCTGGCTTGCCAGTATACATGCAAATGAATTTGTACATCATATCTCCAGGGAGACCAATAAAATAATTCCAGAAGCCATGCTTTAGTTTAAGCTACAACTTAAGTCTATAATAACAGTTGTTTTCAATTGGAAGTTGATTGATGAGAACTTTTTGTTTCAACCACAGGGCAAGAATGAATCTATTCATCTATTCACTCTATTGTTGTGGAGTAACGTTACTGCCTGCATGCCACCAATAGAGAAACTCATGATATGAGTCCTCTTCAAGCAAGCCTGTCTGTGGAAACTTACTGAAGACTATATGTTGCAAGTATACCAGCTCAAAGTGTATGATCTTCAATGCCTGTGCAAATTGAGCAGAGCCACTACAGATAGAGTCATATACATGAATATGATTAGAGAATGTATTATTCATGCAATAAGACGTTGTATGAGAGAGGAAAGTAAGAAAGCTATGTTTTGAGTTGAATGTTAATGAGAAAGTCAGAAATCTGGGGTTGCCCTCCAAATCAGATGGATTGAGGCAACAAAACAAAAACAAAAACAAGGCAGCATCCTAAATAGTACCCTATTCTCTATGTAGTGTGCTACTTTTGACCAGGGACCATAGGCCTCTGGTCAAAAGTAGTGCACTATATAGGAGTGCCATTTGCAACACAGACAAGGGTTCTAGTGAAGACATACAACTATTGAATGAGGTGATAATGAGCTACAAGCGTCTCACCCTTACATTCTCAAGAGAATCACAATTCTTCTCAACAAGGACTTGAAAAATAGATTAAACTGAATCACTATTGAAATGCATGATCTGACACCATCCAAAAGTCCTAGTCCTTGGTATATGCATGTATTTGCTTCATCACTTTCTGTTCTTTCATGTAATCCTGCTGTGAGTCAGAAGGGCTCACTGGGGAGTTTCCATTGCTCCCTATGAGCCACTACAGTACTTTCATTTTTCCAGAACTGCCACTCCAAGACATGCAGAGAGGTGGTGTGAAAAATAGGTCATGGAAACATGGATGCTTTCCTCCTCTGCCCCATAATATTCCAGGTTCACTTACTACTGCTGCAGCAGAATGATTTCACTCAAGCTATTCTTATGACTATCTCTTAGGATTTAGTTATTTGTCAGGGTACTAGCCTATGGTGTACCCTAATTTTGTATGACAGTCATTTAACTATCTTTTATGATAACGGTTTGTATTATAAAATAGAGTACTTTACTAGTTCTTCTGTGATTGTTTACATCAATATACTGATGCATCTGGCTGGCTGTTGAAATGTGAAATATCCCTAACTGTGGCACTGTGCCATTACTGAATTGTGTGTACTGGATCAGTAGCCTAATATTTAAAGCAACAAGAAAACCATGATGAAATAGTCCACAGATATTTAATTGACGAAATGTTCGTTGAAACTGATAACAGGTAAGGCAAAGACAATAACGCAATTGTCTCTATGGATCAATCAAATTGCAAGTCTGCAGTCACAGAACATGAAAAAGAAAGGATATACAGGACCACACATGTCAAAAATGAGAAAATATTTAGTAAGAGATTTAGATTTGCCATTTGTGTTGGCTTGATATTTTACTGCATTTCCATGAATTGGTGAATACCTGTTGTGTTTAGCCGATTGTTTTACATTATTGCTCAGCTTCACAGTAAGATTGATTGTATGCTATCATGATTTGAGATACGATTTCTCATTCGTTATGAGTGACGCAGTATGTGCAATCAGGCAACCAATGCCCAAACATGCTCAAGATGCCCCCTGTGTCCAGTGGCTCAACATCCGTATACTGCAATACATTCTCAAAATAGCCTAGCCTACTTTATCAAAATCCATTTGCTATTGTTTTTAGGGCTGGTCGGGCTATGCAGCATACACCAACGTAGACGACACTGAAATGATACTGTGCGCTCAATATAGTAATAATAACCTGTAGATGGAATGGTTCTGGTGTTAATTAATGTAATTATTTTAAACATACGTGGTGTTTTAAAACACACAGCAAAATAAAAAACCCCGCGTGAAATTCAATGATAAGACTTTAACTTAATTGACATAATCATATTTCCGTCACTGAGGCCGTCGCCCATTTCAGCACCCCCCTCGTGGACAGCGAATACCATAAAGGTCTATGGCAAAACGCCTACCCAACATCACCCAATTCTGACATTATAATACTGATATATAGGTTAATTGCCATAGTAATGTAGACCCCTGAACGCCTTCTCATTCTTAAACTAATATCCTACCCACAACATCTGGGGCACCAAACACCCCTTCAAAATATACAGAAGAACGCATAGGTAATGCTTACCAAACATATGAATGTGTCCTTTAGTGATGGGGTTAAAACTTCCACATGACAGCAAAATAACGTGCGTTTTAGTGTTGTCCGTCATGATATGATTGGATATGAGTCTCTTTTTCTGCAACTACCGATTTGTTCTTCTTTGTTTTGCTGTTAGCGACCGCAGAGAGGCGAGGTTAATTTGGATGCGGCAGTGTCCAAGTCTCCTCGCAGGATACAGAGCGTCACTACACTCTATATTAAAGGCACAGGACCAAAGGCACTCACAGCACTGGACATTTGAAAATGTTTGATTTTACAATACAATTTAAAACAATAGGTAGGCTACATTAGCTTTTATTATAGACTTAGTGTGGCCTCTGGCAAATTTGCCACATAATGGGGCATGCCACTGATCGAAATGTTTCTTCCGTTTTTCAATTAGACCTACTACTCCAGTATTACTTTGCTTCTGACTTAAGTTTAATTAAGTGAGAACACTGAACTAACTGTTGTTAAAAGGGCTGATGGCCTTAGTCTTATAGGCTTACCTTATGTGAAAACTCCACTCAAAAACTATATATTTATATATGTTTTATTAGTCCACTGTTAATACAGTCCCAAAATGTTTTGAATGTCAGCAGTCAAGTTTTCAAGATATTGGACATTCAAGAAGAAAAGTGTCACTTTGTCACAAAATGCATAATTTGATGTGGCAAGTGGGTTTTCCTTTAATGTAAAGAACATTCCATCCTTTCTGCGCTGGCACTATACCCTCAAGTTGCATTTACGGTTTGTGTGGCCCATGGACAATTTACCATTATAATCATAATAATTAGGCCTATACATTTGCTGTGATAGCTTGACATAATATACAGTATATCATGCATTTAATAATTCAACAAATAATTGAGTTTATGTTAATTGGTTATATAGTGAAATTAAACGTATTTTCCTCATAGACTCCATGTTATCTTTAAAATTGGTCTGGTCTTGGGCTCCCTGGTGCTATGCTCGCCCCATAACAGCAGGGTCGCTGGTTCAAGCCCCATTCTGGCTGTTCCGAATTTGATTTGTCTTTTAATCACTACATTGGTGGCAGAGGTGGGATAATTCTGCTGCCTTTTTAAGGTTGTGATCCCCTGTTGTGTTCCCCTGTTTGCATTGGGGTTGGCTGTGTGCAGTATTGCAACCTCCCTGTTGTGAACGAGCATAGACCTAATATATCTGCCAAGAGGTCAGGACCCTTATGGCAAAGTTGACTCGACTTGTGATGTGAAAAAGGCAATCGAACTGTAAATGTCTGGGTGATTCCATTCTAGTATAGCCTATAATTAACCTCTTAGTTAACCTAGGTGAACCTAGTTAGCCTAGGTACATGCTGATAATTTTCCTAATTCCGCCCAAGGCAATTGAGGTCAGAATTTATATATTATTGTAGGTCAGTGTGACCGCGAGGCAGGCCCACTGGCTTGAAACAAAACTTGACCATACCTTGTGCCGCTCAGAATTTGCATGGTGTACATTTACCACGTTCACAACAGCTTGGAACTCGGACATTCCGACTTGGAAACTCGTAGAAAGATTTGGTCAGAGTTTCCCACTCGGAATGTATCAGAATCAACCAATAGGAAGCTCTACACAAAAACCCTACGCAAATTTTTAACTCAGAGGTTTTTGAGTTTCAGAGTTGTCAAGAACGCAGCAACTGGGCCGGTGGCTCTGTTAGTGACAGAGTGACGAACAATATGGCGCCGGGAGTAGCGCTTGCTTTTGGACCACTCGTTGTCTAAAGACCGGTGATCGGACAGGATGAACCTCTGCGCCCAATATTTACGGTAAATTTGAAATTCTACATTTTATAAGTTTTTTTCCCTTCTCACCTACTGCTTAATCTTATTTGCGCTATCGTCACAAATGTCCGTTCTGTCTAGCTAATTAGCCAGCAGCGTTAGCTAGCAACGCACAACACAGGAAAACGCGTTATTTGAGCTAGCAGCTAATGTTACCTATTTGAACGCAATTTCACTAAAGGTGCCATCCTTGTTGTTTATTCGTGTTAAAAACGTATGTGACTGTGAGTAGGGTCAGTTATTAGCTATGGGTGTTACTGCTAGCATGTTAGTGAGCTAAAGTACACAGTTTTCTAGCTCGCTAGTAACGTTAGGGTGACTAGCTAGTTAACGTTAGCTTGCTCGGTCGATACGATAACACGTTAGCCAAGTTTTTACTAACCATTATGGTTATTTCCATAGCAAATGAATGGAAGTAGTATGTTTCGTAAGGAAAATTAATAGCTAGCTAACGTTACTAAGTTAATTCTCGAGCGCGTTACTTAGCGAACGGATAACTAGTTTAATCATAGGCAGCCGTTAGCTAGCTAACCTAGTAGCGCCCCTGCCCTTGTTTGGTAGTTAGCTAACGTTAGCCTGCTGGGCATGTCGTTTTTAGCTTGGTAGCTAGTTAGCTAATGGATGTCAACCTGAGTCCGGATGTCTACCATTTATCTAGCTAAACTGGATTAGTTAGCTAACGTTAGTCACTGCAGTGTACCTTTTATATCCACATTTATTACTAACAATATATATATATTTAAATGGCTGGCTACATGGGCCTTGGCTTTAGCAGAACGTTACCTAGCAGCTCAGACCAGTGTCAGTGACATTGGATTATCCAGGCAAGGATGTTGTAAATCAAACGCCAAGTAAAGTCAGCAAGCCAAATGTAACCATAGATTCATCCACTATAAGCAATCTAAAGTCGTAGCCAGCCAGCGACTGGTGACAGTCTTTGGCTAACGCTAGATTAAATTTGGTATACATGCATTCCAGTTTGGCCTGTTTGAGTGCGAGTTTGCTGGATTGACAATTCACTGTGCCTGTCTCACGAAATGAAACCAATAATTTGCTGTTTTTATGAAAATATACAGGTCCTTTGTTATAACAGAGAGCAATTGGCTAATATTTGGTTGACAGATATTGGGATGTTAGAGCAAATCGTGCTTTAAGAAATACAGGAGCAGAAACACTTCACCCCCTACATTGGCAGCGCGAGCCCTGTATATTAGTATTCTTCATCCCTAGCCCGACCATTGAGCTACACGGTGAAGGATAATAACAACAGTATATGGCCAATCCTGCTTAGTTTACGAGATACCAGTAGTATTGTATCATTTGAATCCATAGTAATCCAAAAATGCATTATATTGGCGATGGAAAGATGTGATCATGAGAAGTAGTCTATTACGTAAGACGAAAACATATGTTTCCTCCTGTTGTCTGGCAAATAGTGCTTAGTTTCCATTGAAACTAGTAGTATCTGTAGTTTTTAGCCTATCCCTTTCCAGCATGTCAAACCACATACAATCTCCTGTTACATGTTGGATTGAGTTTAGGAATTAGTGGCAGAGGACTAGCACACCCTGTCGTTAATCCCCATAGCTTTAATGTTAATCTTTTTAAATATCCAATACACGGATCTTAATTCATTATGGTTTATACTAGGTAGCGTCGTAAAATGTGGTTCTCAGTGGGTCTGTATTGATTGACTTAGCTTGCCGCCTCTTTTGTTTGTTTACAACCGAGCAGGCAGGCAGAGGCCCTGAAGGCTGACATGACAGGTATGTTCACACCTCAAATTTGGGCTTGCTTTGTTTTAATCATCAACCCCTGCATATAGAGTATGAATTGCAGACAGTATTGCTTTTGATTATATCTTCTCTTAATGTCGAAATTTTTGTTCTTGAAAGCTTTTATACTTGTCTGTTTTTGGATGTTGATAATCCCCACAGCCGGGACAGGGATTGCATATTCATTTGTCATATTCTGCATATGTATCCCATGGTATCTATGAATAGTCTCACTGTTGAAGTCCTATTTGATGAATGATGTTTAGCCTATAGAAATATAATCTCTTTCTAGTGGTTTAGTATCCATCTGAAGTGTATAAAAGATCAGTGAGTGTCATCTTTTCCCCTAGATTTTAAGCTTGGTGCAGCAGAGGTCTGGACTTCAAGGCAAGCGCTTCAGGACTTGTACCAGAAGATGCTGGTGACTGATCTGGAGTATGCTTTGGACAAGAAAGTGGAGCAAGATCTGTAAGCCCCAGTTTACATTATATTGATTATGTTATGAAACTGATTAGTCTGCCTACTACTATCAATTATCTTGCTAGGTCTAGGGATCTTAGTCTTGCTTCCTAACAATTAGATAGTCCTCAATTATACAATTATATTTGTAAGATTGCAAGACAACAAGAAAGACGGTAGATATATTTAGTGAGTCAGCTTGCGTTCAAGCACAATACAACTGTTGTATTGTTGGAATTAGATTGATTATCATCAGCTGTTTGATTAAACTAAAAGGTATTTAATTTCCTCTTTTTTTCAGCTGGAACCATGCTTTTAAAAATCAAATAACAACACTACAGAGTCAAGCCAAGAACCGAGCCAACCCCAATAGAAGTGAGGTGCAGGCCAATCTGTCCCTATTTCTCGAAGCAGCTAGTGGATTCTACACACAAGTAAGTTGCAACTAAAACGTAGCCTAACTAGGGCTGGCACAATTGCCATATAACTGCGTAACCGATGTTTATGGATGAAGACAGTCATGAAAATAAAATGTCATAACCATAAAAACAAGTGTGTGTGTGTACACGTACACACAGTATATTCAGACCCCTTTACTTTTTCCACATTTGTTACATTACAGCCTAATTGATGAAATTGTTTTCTCCCCTCATCAATCAACACACAACACCCCATAATGACAAAGCAATAAACAAACCAAAAAAATATATGTGTGTTTATATAAAAAAAGTGCTGCGGAGATGGTTGTCCTTCTGGAAGGTTCTCCCATCTCCACAGAGGAGCTCTGTCAGTGACCATCGGATTCTTGGTCACATCCCTGACCAAGGCCCTTCTCCACCGATCGCTCAGTTTGGCCAGCTCTAGAAGAGTCTTGGTGGTTCCAAATGTATTTAATTTAAATACAGGCCACTGTGTTCTTGGGTACCTTCAATGCTCCAGAAATGTCACTTTGTCATTTTTGGGTATTGTGTGTAGATTGAGAATTTTTAAACATTTTAATACAATTTAGAATAAGACTAACGTAACAAAATTTGGAGAATACCAAAGGGTCTGAATACTTTCCGAATGCACTGGATAGTGTATGTTCATCAGAAATTAAAATGATGCTTGAAATGTATTTATTACGTTTTTTTGATTAGGGAACAATGTACAACAGAAGGTACAAGCTTGATGTATTCATTGCGTGCTATGAATATGGGATCAAATACTCACTCTTTTTACTACTTTAATACACAAGTGAATTTGTCCCTTACAATGAGGGGACTATGTACAAAAAGTGCTGTAATTTCTAAATGATTAATTTAATAACAAAAGTCAGGACAGTTTCAACTGGGGTCAACACATTACACATAAAATTATATTTGAAGATCTACAATGTGAAAATGAGGCAGAACTCGGCTGCTCTTAATAATAGTTGATCCTGGCCTCTAACAGTTACTACAGGAGCTGTGTACCGTGTTCAACGTGGACTTGCCTTGCCGTGTGAAGTCATCTCAGCTTGGAATTATCAGCAATAAACAGACCAACACCAGCGCCATTGTAAAACCCCAACCCAGCTCTTGCTCTTATATCTGCCAGCATTGTCTCGTCCACCTCGGAGACATCGGTGAGTGTTGTCACATTATCGCTACAAAATAATTTAACTGTGCAGACCATTTTGTGGTCAAAGCAATGCTTTGAGGAGTTTTTCTTACACGCTACCCCCCCCCCCCCCCCTTCCAGCACGATATCGCAACCAAACCAGCCAAGCGGAGTCCTATTACAGACACGCAGCTCAACTTGTCCCTTCAAATGGTAAGTACTTTATACAGAAGTTTTCCTGTACAGTATTTGTTTACTGACACACGCAACATTAATGTGCTTTTTCTTTTACCTGACAAGGAAATCATTTCCGTATACGGAGTCTTCTGTTGATCTGTCAGTGTCTCTCCTCCAACAGGTCAGCCTTACAATCAGCTGGCCATCCTGGCCTCCTCTAAAGGGGACCACCTCACAACGATATTCTACTACTGCAGGAGCATTGCCGTCAAGTTCCCTTTCCCTGCAGCCTCCACCAACCTGCAGAAAGCTCTCGCTAAAGCTGTTGAAAGGTATCATTGAGCATTTTTATTGTAGCCTCATTTCAATTGCTCTTTTGAAGATGTTTAGCTTTATTTATTTTCCCACCTTTATCAACCATCATTTGGGATGGGACTAATGAGCATTTTGATTTCCATCTTAACTGGTGTTGATATCACCCAGCTGGTTTACAGTGTATGGAGTTAAAGTTGTTCCATGTATACTTAATCCCTGTCTCGTCCTCAGCCGCGATGAGGTCAAAACAAAGTGGAGTGTGTCAGATTTCATCAAGGCCTTCATCAAGTTCCATGGTCACGTTTACCTGAGCAAGAGCCTGGAGAAGCTTAACAACCTGAGAGAAAAGCTGGAAGAACAGTTTCAGGTAATGTTTTAAAGTAAAGTTTAAATCCTTGCATACTTTGTGAAGGGGAACTAAGGATATATACCTTTCAAACCAAGACGTGTTTCCACCAACTTCAGCATCCTGTCAACTTTTTGCCTACTTTTCTTTATAGATGAAAGGTATTACTGGCGACAAAGCCTCTATTTTATTTCTGCCTGATGACCTGGTCATGATTGCGGTAATGTTCTGCTTACGGTTTAGTATGAAATGTATCTGTAATGCTGAGGCAGCATTGGCACGCACACTATGCTCTTAAGGTCTTGGATGGTTGCTAGGCAGCGCCCGTTACTACTATCCTCCTGGCAGTTCTAAACTTTGCAAGGCATGTCCCTTCACCCATGTTTTCGCATAGCCCACTCATGCACTGTTTTCTTAATCTCAACAAGATGGATCCATATATAATTCCTGTTCCTGTTGCTGCTGCTGCTGAGGACTATTTATGTCTGTAATAAAGCCCTTTTTGTTGGGGGGAAAACTTAATCTGATTGGCTGTGCCTGGCTCCCCAGTGGGTGGGCCTATGCCCTTCCAGGCCCACCCATGGCTAAGCTCCTGCCCAGTCGTGAAATCAATAGATTAGGGCCTAATGAATTTATTTCAATTGACTGATTTCCTTATATAAACCCTGTTCAGCTAAATCTTTTAAATTGTTGCGTTTTTATATTTTAGTTCCGTATAATTTAACAAGTGGATTATTTTGCTCTTCAGTCGCTTAGTAGACTAGGCCTACTCCTGACCAAATGCCTGTGACTTAATCAATCAGTGTGATTTTGTTTCACTGAATCTGTCTGTAAATTTGGTTAATTCTCTGGCTGGGCAAATATGTGAAGGTGGTAAAGCGCATCTATTTGTTTCCTCATCTATCACTGACCAGAAACATTTAGCATGCAATAATGTAGCCTAAATCAAGAGCAGCCTATTATTTTGCTCTATCACGTATAGGCAACTGTCTAAAAGCCCACGGAGGCTGTGAAATATGAACATGATACTCGCATGCTTTTGGAAAATATAGATTGCTATTATTTTCTATCGGTATCATGATGAGTATACTCAATGTAAGACCCTGCTCCCTAACAAAGTGGAGTGAGGGTAGGAAAGAGATGAAACAGGGATCAGAAAAGCTTGGGCTCTGTTTATAAATTCTTACCTTTTTTTATGACAGCGGTTCCACACGTTGCCGTGACTCAAGTAGTGTGGTTAAAAAATATTATTTGTATTTTGTGTTATATTTCATTTATATTCATAGCCTTCTATAAAATCTGTGACTGTGATCAGGGTAGCCTAAGTGTGTCTTGTCTGTTTAATTAACTATTGATTTCCTCAGGCTGCACAGACTAATAACATAGTTAAAAGCAAAATATGGCATTTTATTATTTTGAATACATTTTTATTAGGCTTATGTTTCTTAAGACCTGCCTAAAACAAATTAATAATTGATTTCTTTGATGATGTTTATTCAATGGATTTATTAAAATAGACACAGGCTCATATCTACTCCAACTTGCCGTGCACTGGCGATTTAGAAAAGCTTATCCCGGCAAGAATGTGGCAAAAAAAAGACTGAATTGGTTTTGAAACAAATATTAGCAGATCTTAAAAATCTACTAAAAAAAAAATGTAATAGGCAACATACTGTGAAGTCTTGTCTGTAAGCGTAGATAATAGTGGTCTTGGATATGTACCATTCTACGAAAGTCTTTGGGCCAGTTTCCCGGACACTGATTAAGCCTAGTCCTGGACTTAATTATTCTCATTGGAGAATATTCTTTGAAAGTACTTTTTAGTTCAGGACTAGGCTTAATCTGTATCCAGGAAACTGCCCGAAGATGTCTGAAGCTACCCCAATTCCATATGAAAGTAGCGTAAACATCCTTGTTTTTTTGTAGCGGCTGATTCTGCAGAAAGCCTTCAGCTCCCAGCAGCTGGTCCACATAACAATTATCAACATGTTTGAGCTGCACCATCTGAGGGACTTCGGCAATGAAACAGACGACCAGAGCTTCAGCTCCGAGGAGCAAATCGGCTGGTTCCAACTTCTCGGTCTCTTCAGTATGTCCCCAACTCCAATTGTCTCTCAATATGCACGATACATCTTACCTTGTGAATGACATGGCTGTTCGTGGTTATGCAACTGCTGTTTTTAGATTTGGAGTTTTACTTGCTTTTTAAAAAATAATCTGGAAGTACTTATCGATGTTACCAAATCAGTTATCTTAGATTGAACTGTGTCAACTGCAGGGTGCTTTCTCACGGCCCCACTATCAGATGACCTGTTTCTCTTTCCTCGACCTCACTCTCTGTGGAATTGGAATGATTCAAGGAGCCAGGTTGTTGTTGGTGTTTTAAGGCCCTCTTCCTTTCCCACAGTGTCATTTCTTGGTGTCATGTGTAGCCGAGCACTGCTGAACAAGAACCGAGGAGAGGAGATCATGGGAGAATGTCCATTGCCAGCCATCAAGGTGTCCCTGGACTGGCTCAAACTACGACCTACCGTTTTTCAGGACGGTGCTGTGGACAGACGACAGTAGTATGTGTATCTTTTCTCTTTCAATGTTACTGTTTTCCCTCTAGGTGTTTAGATACATTCTGCCTGTCTGGTGTTGTAGCGTGTTTATTTGTTTTGGACTTTTTTCTTTTAGATCTTAGTAATAGCAGTAATACTTTTGAATGTGGTTTTGTATGGTCTACATTTAGTTACACAATATTTTGCTCTTATTTCACCTTAGTGTTTGGCCTTGGCTGGTGTCCATTCTGAACAGTTTCCAGCCAAAGGAAGAGGATGTTTCCTGTGCATCAAGTAATGGCCATTCGATATCTCTGCTTTTGATATACAAATTTGTTTAACTTTTTCTTGATTGTCTCTAAATAATGTCCCTTACCTCTCTCTTCCAGTGACTCCACTTCCAGAGGAGTTTGAACTGCAGGGGTTTTTGGCTCTCAGGCCAGCGCTACGGTACATACAGTACATCCCCTTTTGGCTCAGCCTCTCTTCCATATAGAATGTGTCGTTGTGTGCATACCATGTTTTAGTGTATTAACCATGGTCTGCCACCCATTTTGGTGTACTCCTTTTCCAGGACCCTTGACTTCACTAAAGGCCACCAGGGTGTTGCTGTGGACAAGGAGGGTCTGCCAGTCCGTGCCCGTCATCAGAGGCTCATCAGCCTGGGGAAATGGGTGGCAGACAACCAGCCAGGGTGTGTCTTCCTCTCTACCCATTACTGTTTTGAACTACCACATCCATAACAACAATATAAAAGCAGTTTCCATCTTTGAATAATTGCTTTCTTTTAATAGATGCAACAGTATTTCACACGGCCTGTGTATTTTGGAGGGGTTGGAATAAAGCAGAAGACAAGTTTGCTTTGGACTCCCATGTACATTGGATAATAAAATAATCTTGTGTGTACTATGTTTCAGGCTGATTCAGTACAAAGTCAGCGACGGCCTGCTGCTGTTCATCACCGACATCGAGGAATTGGCCATCGAGGAGCCCCAGGAGAAGGATGCCCCTGTGCTCCAGGAGTCCTCCAACAGTGAGCAGACCCCCAACGAGGGCAACATGGGCCTGAAGTCAGTCCTGTCCATGGGCAAGACCCAGAACAGCGTGTTGGAGATTGGCGAGAGGCCCGTGGTGACCTTCAAGGAGAACATCAAGCCCCGGGAGCAGAGCAGGGAGTCCAGCCGCAATCACCACCAGAAGGAGGCAGGGAAGGAACGAAGGGACTTCGGCAAAGGCAACGGGGTGCCGGGAAAAGGAGAGCAGAAGAGGGATGGCAAGAGGAAGAGTGAGGTGAAGAAGAACAGCCATGAGAAAGCTGCAGACGCAGGGAAACAGGTCAAATAAATAAACAGTTTTTCTTTAAGTTGGGATATATCCTGTGATTGTATGTATGCATCCCACAAAGCACCCTACCCCCTATGGAATGCATTACTTTTGACCAGGGCCCACTGAGTGCCCTTTGGGATTCAGACATGTTTATTGTGGTTGAAGGCTTAAGTACTTTACTGACTGAGTTTGTGTGTCTTCATGCAGGTGAAAGCCCAGTCGGATATGAGGAAGACGCCAGTGTCTGAGGCCAGGAAGACTCCAGTCACTCAGACCCAGACTACCTGCTCCTCCCAGTTCATCCCCATCCACCACCCGGGAGCCTTCCCTCCACTGCCCAGCCGACAAGGTACTAGCACTACCTCTCACAGTGCCTAGATTGAAAAGTTTTACACTTAAAAGATTTTTAGATCTAAGAGTAGTGAATAACCTTCTCTGTTTTATGTTGAAACTGTTTGCAGTTCAATTGTATTCTGCCATGTGAATAAATTAAATTAACTTGATCTTTCCAGGTTTCCCCCCTCCGGCCTATGTGATCCCTCCTCCTGTGGCGTTCTCCATGAATCCGGGCTTTACCTTCTCTACGGGCATGTCTGTCCCCGGGCCGTTCCTGCAGTCGGCCTCCCACCCTCAGCAGCCCGGTGCCCAGCAGGTAAAGGGAGACATGCTCAACTCTAAGGGCCAGAATAGCGGACACAGATTAAGCCTAATCCTGGATTTAAAAGGACTTTTAATGTAGAATCTCCATTGAAAATTACTTTTAGTCCAGGGCTATGTTTAATTTGGAAAACCACCCCCTGATCCTCTTGTGCAAACATATTCAAATGTGCTTAGAACCAAACAACGATACCATAACGAAGTCTTTTTCATGGCATCCAGCAGGTGCAGGTTCAGACTGGGAAGCCGTCGCACATTCCATACAGCCAGCAGAGGCCGTCAGTGCCAGGGGCGATGAACCAAGGGGCCCCCCAGGGCCAGCCCCAGCAACAGCCTTCTCAGACCATGCAGCAGGTGCAGCTCCAGGTCCAGGCTCTTGTCCAACAGCAGCAGTCACCCACCAAGCCTGTGCAGCCAGTACAGCTGGGCAAAAGCCCACCTCACCATCCAGGGATGCAGCAGGTAAATTATAGATCACAATGGTTCTGGTCTGGTAAGATACTAATAGATAACATCAGTCCAGTCTGTTGAAAGACAGAATGGTTATTTACAGGATAGAGCATTGGACTTGTAACCGAAAGGTTGCAAGATCGAATACCTGACCTGACAAGGTAAAAGGTCTGTTGTTCTGCCCCTGAACAGGCAGTTAGCCCACTGTTCCTAGGCCGTCATTGAAAATAAGAATGTGTTCTAAACTGACTTGCCTAGTTAAATAAAGATAAAAAATAAATAAACGTTTTCTGCCGTAATTAATGAGCTTGTCTGTTAGAGGCAGTTTTACTGTTTTGCGCTGCAACTTGAAATGTATGATGGGCGTCATGTTTTTCCTGCATAGATGGACTGTTTTAGTGTGTTGTGCTGCAGGGATTTTTTTTTGACAAGTGTCCTGTTTTCCTCCTGACCAACAGTACATGCAAGTAGATCAGGCTGGACAGATGTGGGGCCAGCAGCACCAGACCCAGCCCACCATGCAGAAGATGCAGGCCATGCAGATGCCTGTCAAGCAGCCCTACTACATGGGAAGCCCCCAGGACCCCCTCAAGCTCTTTGAGCAACAGCAGTACGCCATGCAGACGGTGCCCCAGCAGAACAGCATGGACAAGAAGATGAAGTACCCGGATGTGAAAATGCAGGATTTTTACTGGGACCCTTCCTACCGTATGGGGGATAACAGACCGATGGTGGGGGAGAGGATAGGCAAGCGGCTGCCCCCCGGGGCCTTCCACCCAGACCAGGACAACACACCCAGAGGGCCTCCTTTTGAGGTGAGTCTTGGTGTACTCCTCAACCACCTAGACCTAAGTTGCATCCCAAATGGCACTCTATTCCTTATTTAGTGCCCTACTTTTGACCAGGTTCCATTTGAGACTAAACACTGCAAATTAGGGAATGGAGAGTTTAAGGAGAAGGAAGGGTTGTGGAATAGGTTTGGTCTTATGCTCTTTCTTTTCTATAACCAGTTCCAGCCAATCAATCAATCAATCAAATGTATTTTATATAGCCCTTCGTACATCAGCTGATATCTCAAAGTGCTGTACAGAAACCCAGCCTAAAACCCCAAACAGCAAGCAATGCAGGTGAAGAAGCACGGTGGCTAGGAAAAACTCCCTAGAAAGGCCAAAACCTAGGAAGAAACCTAGAGAGGAACCAGGCTATGTGGGGTGGCCAGTCCTCTTCTGGCTGTGCCGGGTGGAGATTATAACAAAACATGGTCAAGATGTTCAAATGTTCATAAATGACCAGCATGGTCGAATAATAATAAGGCAGAATAGTTGAAACTGGAGCAGCAGCACAGTCAGGTGGACTGGGGACAGCAAGGAGTCATCATGTCAGGTATTCCTGGGGCATGGTCCTAGGGCTCAGGTCCTCCGAGAGAGAGAAAGAAAGAGAGAATTAGAGAGAGCATATGTGGGATGGCCAGTCCTCTTCTGGCTGTGCCGGGTGGAGATTATAACAGAACATGGCCAAGATGTTCAAATGTTCATAAATGATCAGCATGGTCGAATAATAATAAGGCAGAACAGTTGAAACTGGAGCAGCAGCACAGCACAGACTGGGGACAGCAAGGAGTCATCATGTCAGGTAGTCCTGGGGCATGGTCCTAGGGCTCAGGTCCTCCGAGAGAGAGAAAGAGAGAAGGAGAGAATTAGAGAACGCACACTTAGATTCACACAGGACACCGAATAGGACAGGAGAAGTACTCCAGATATAACAAACTGACCCTAGCCCCCCGACACATAAACTACTGCAGCATAAATACTGGAGGCTGAGACAGGAGGGACAACCTTTTTTTATGTGAGTAAAGTATATGGCGGATAAAAGTCATGACAGTCCTGATGGAAACACAACATTTGCCTGTAAACTTTCCAAATGTCGTCAAAACAAAATACGCTAGACGAGGTGGGATTTTTTTGTTAAAATTAATTATGTGCGATATGATGATGATTATTAAATCAATATTTGAAGTAAACTTGGAGTCATGCGAGGACGTGGTCCTCCCACTACTTCGGGAAAGTATGCAGTTTATTAGACTACAGATGAAATAAGTTGTGAAAGTACAAGGTGATGCTTCATTCCAATAAATATTGAGAGTCTTATTCTGGTGACATGATCATCGCTGCTTGCTTGGCTGTCATTTGACAAATAAAAATGATCTTGCTCTTTTCTTCACAATAATCTCATGTTGGTTAAAGGCCTATCCCCACTGTATCTGCGAGCTGTTGGCTAGAGCGCACTTGCCAATACCAGAGTGGACACACTTGCTATCTAACGCAACATTTTTTGTGCGAAAATCATCCGAGTTGAAAATGCAACGGACACCCGATTAACTTGTTTTTTTTATTTCATACATAGGAATTTAACAGTAGAAGGTATTTTTATGTGCTCTATGTCATCACACACAACCTTTTATCCTCAACAAGTCTATTTGATGGAAACGCATCTGGGGTGGTAAAATGCGCATGTTTTTAATGCGGATTTTAGAATATTCACATGAAAATCATCTGTCGCCAATTGGATGGAACCCTAGTTTATGTTTATTTATTTGTAAAACAATATTTACAATTCTTTAGTGTGTTTTACGATTTGGTGTATTTATGGTGTTACTGTTGTAACAAAGTGCTGAGAGGATGCGTATTGGGCTATATGATGCCTATGCTGAAGGGTACATTATTAGCCTACTCAACACTAAATGTTGGATTTGAGTCCATTGGCTCTCGCTGGACTCATTTATTGGCCTGGTGTATGCTTCGGAAATCCTGTCCTGGACCCACAGGAAATATGTCCAGCGTGTAGGTTTTAAAGATCTGCTACTGGACTGACCATACTTGTTGGTTGTTTGTGCAACCGATTGGGAGCTACAGTTGAAGTCGGAAGTTTACATACACCTTAGCCAAATACATTTAAACTCAGTTTTTCACAATTCCTGACATTTATTCCTAGTAAAAATTCCCTGTCTTAGGTCAGTTAGGATCACCACTTTAGTTTAAGAATGTGAAATGTCAGAATAATAGAAAATTATTTATTTTAGCTTTCATTTCTTTCATCACATTCCCAGTTGGTCAGAAGTTGACATACACTCAATTAGTATTTGGTAACATTTCCTTTAAATTGTTTAACTTGGGTCAAGCATTTCAGGTAGCCTTCCACAAGCTTCCCAAAATAAGTTTGGTGAATTTTGGCCCATTCCTCCTGACAGAGCTGGTGTAACTGAGTCAGGTTTGTAGGCCTCCTTGCTCGCACATGCTTTTTCAGTTCTGCCCACAAATTTTCTATAGGTTTGAGGTCAGGGCTTTGTGATGGCCATTCTAATACCTTGGCTTTGTTGTCTTTAAGCCATTTTTTCACAACTTTGGATGTATGCTTGGGGTCATTGTCCATTTGGAAGCCCCATTTGCGACCAAGCTTTAACTTCCTGACCAATGTCTTGAGATGTTGCTTTTAATATATCCACATAATTGTCCTTCCTCACGATGCCATCTATTTTGTGAAGTGCACCAGTCCCTCCTGCAGCAAAGCACCCCCACAACATGATGCTGCCTCTCCCGTGCTTCACGGTTGGGATGGTGTTCTTCAGCTTGCAAGCTTCCCCCTTTTTACTCCAAACATAACGATGGTCATTATGGCCAAACAGTTCTATATTTGTTTCATCAGACCAGAGTACATTTCTCCGAAAAGTACGATCTTTGTCTTCATGTGCCGTTGCAAACCATAGTCTGCCTTTTTTATGGCAGTTTTGGAGCAGTGGCTTCTTCCTTGCTGAGCGGCCTTTCAGGTTATGTCGATATAGGACGTGTTTTACTGTGGATATAGATACTTTTTTCCTCCAGCATCTTCACTGGGTCCTTTGCTGCTGTTCTGGGATAGATTTGCACTTTTCGCACCAACGTACGTTCATCTCTAGGAGACAGAACGCTTCTCCTTCCTGAGCGGTATGACGGCTGCGTGGTCCCATAGTGTTTATACTTGCGTATTATTGTTTGTACAGATGAACGTGGTACCTTCAGGCGTTTGGAAATTGCTCCAACGGATGAACCAGACGTGTGGAGGTCTACAATTTCTAGGTCTTGGCTGATTTCTTTTGATTTTCCCATGATGTCAAGCACAGAGGCACTGAGTTTGAAGGTAGGCCTTGAAATACATCCACAGGGACACAGGTACACCTCCACAGGACATCATTTTCTGGAATTTTCCAAGCTGTTTAAAGGCACAGTCAACTTAGTGTATGTAAACTTCTGACCCACTGGACATGTGATACAGGGAAATAATCTGTCTAAACAATTGTTGGAAAAATTACTTGTCATGCACAAAGTAGATGTCCTAACCGACTTTCCAAAACTAGTTTGTTAACAAGAAATGTGTGGAGTGGTTGAAAAATGAGTTAATGACTCCAACCTAAGTGTATGTAACCTCCGATTTCAACTGTATGTTGTTCTTATGTAGTGCTTGCAGGTTCCTCCCACTTCTGTTTTGGCCTCATTTTCATTTTTTTCTAAGGTGTTCGACTTGACTAGGAAGGAATTTGAAAGTTGTAATACTATCTGGTTGTATGATTAATCTCCAGCATCTTACATTGGTGTCAAATTGTTATGCTTGAACAACTCCAACTGCAATGTATGGGTTTATATAATACCTTTGGTAAATTAGACTCATAAACCCAGTGTATATCTGGAAAACTAGGCCTGTCTTTTTTCTACCTTTTTACTGGCTTCTCCACATCTTTGGGTAACTTATCCCTTTGCCAACCTATTTCTTACTGGCTTACCTTTTCTGTTTCTTTTTTCCTTCCATTCTTTTTTGCTTCATTCTCTCACTAGGACAAGAGCTCCCCTCTTCTGCCTCCAGACCTGTTAAAAAGTATATCAGATTTTGAGGAGGAGGAAGAGCTGGCCTTTACTAAGCCTCATGGTTTCTACCAGGCCTTGGCTGGCCCTCTTAGTACTGCTCCAGGACGAAATATATTTGTACGTAGTTAATTTCTCTTAATGTAATCCCCCTGGCTTAACCAGCATGTTAAACATCAGGACACGTATTCATAAAGCATGCTGATCTAGGATCAGTTTTAGAACATAATCAGTAAGATTACATGTAGGGGGGGGGGGGGGGGGGGGGGCCTGATTCAGGGTCAGTACTCATGAGGCGCTTTATGAATACAGGCCCAGATTCACCTTTACAACTAGTTTTAAGCAGCATTGTCTGGGATGTGAGTAGAATACTTAAGTGGGAGGGATATGGCTCATTTAAATACTGTAAGGCTTATATGTTAAATAAGAGTTCAGAATCTGTACGTGTGTTTTTCCAGGCTAGTGTTTATATGATTGTGTGGTTTTGTTCCTTATTCTATGTTAACAGAAATACACCCAGTACTTCTGAGCAGTCACTGTGCATTTTTGGAGGATTAGGCTAAATGTTGTCTATGCAGAATTCCTGTAAAATGTTGTAGGCATGCCTACATTATCCACAATGAGAGAAACAGACATTTTGTACTTGATCAGGTTGAACAAACTGTAACTGGGATTACATGTTGTGTAAATTTCAACCCTGTCAGTATTAATAGCAAACATACAAACACCTGCAGCGTCGACTTGGGAGAATGTGCTGATGGAATAAATTACATTCATCAGAAGCTATTAGTTAACACATCTGATACTGTAACTGTTTTCCCCAACTCTCTCCTATAGTTGCCAAGTCAGTCAAGAATGGAAAGTGGCTCTGAGGTGATGGGCCAGTCATCTTCTCTCATGCCCTTATCTGGGTTCCCAATTCAGGTCCGTATGTATGCATGGGAAAAGCTCCGCCCTGCCCCTATACTTGTTTTGACTGCTGTTTGTTGAAAAGGAAAATGTCTGCAGCATCTCACATGCAGTGGTTTAAGGTCACTCTGAGCCAGATTTGTAAATGAAGTCTCACTGAGCTTCTTTTTAAGTATGTTTGCTCTGAAATACCAGTTGAGTTTTAAATGCCATGTTTAATGTTAACTAAAGGGGTATGTATGACTGGCATTTGATCGTATGACAAAGGCCTAATTGTGTATTTTTGTTCTTGGTTTAGGAGAGTTCCTATCAAAACAACAGCATTTTCAGCCAGGCCTATGGGAAGAACATGGCTCCCAACCCCAAGCCCGACACTCCCATGCTTCACCAGGAACCTTCTCTCTACTCCCTGTTTGAAGGAACTCCATGGTCCCCGTCCCTTCCTGCCAGCTCAGGTACCTGCCGCCGCTCTCCCCCCCCCCCCCCCCCTTTCACACCAAGCTGTCCATAACATCACAACAGCACTCCTGTTAGTGTTAATTAACACGCTTGGGCCAGTCAAAATTGATAAACTGTTTTAATGGCTTTTTCCCCTAGAAAAGTGAGGCGAGGGGAAAATAAAACATTAAGTGGATAAGGAATAACAGTACTTTACCACATTGTCCTGGGCAGTTTGTACAGGCTCTGGGCAGAATGTGAGCTTCAATAGCTATATTATTCCATGTGAAAACTTACACTGTTTTTCTTAAAAAGAATGCAGATGTTAGTGTTATAATCATGAGAAATTAAATACAATGAGAACTATAACTTTTCTTTATTCCTGATAGAAAATTAAAAGAACTCAAAATCAAGAACATCTTCACAGTAGATCACCTACTGGGTGTCAACAAACCATGGCGATTCAACATGTAGACTCATCTGGAAATAAAAAATGACCTACTATGTTCTGTGGTCAGAGGCAATAGCACAATCACCTGCTGCTTTTTACTGTTCAACAGCACGGTCTGCTTTGTGCTTTATTTCATGTTTTTTCTGGTCTCTAGCATGTTCATTTATTTTTATTTATTTATTGGAGCTCTCTTAATGAACTGCTTTCCTTCTTGCTTACACACTTGGCTCATTGGCCTGACATGTTGGAATTCTTGTTTGAGCCTCACAACCTCTTTCCCCCTCAAGAACATCTAGACATCCACAATGGACACACATCTGGGAATGACACTGATTGTTGAATAATACTGCGTCTCCAAAATGTCTCATCCCGAATGCGTTGGATTGCTTTCTATTCTTTAGACAGCCATACAAGCACCTTGGGTTCTCACATTCAACACAGTTGATGGTTGCTCTCACCTTTGCACTGACCATGGCAGCACTCCTCTTTACATTTTCTATATTTGGTGTCAGAGAAGGAATGTCCTTGTCAGTGGTGTCCAGGCTGTACAGATCGTCACATGTCTGGTGCTCACGTTTGTCCACTGTCAATGTTGGATCAGGCACAAACCTTCAGTTCTTAAATTGTTCTTCTGGCAAATGTGGAGGACATCTTGAAATGACTGTCCTGGAATTGCTTGTTGTACTGTTCCTTGTCTAGGCCTTTTCCGCTGAGGTCATGCATCATGTCAACTTCTGTATCAATGATGTTGAATGGTTGAATTTTGGCAATTTCTTCCTGTGTTGTGGGCTGATGTACTTCTATGTGTGTTCCTCTCCAGGCGCTCAAACCGACCAATCACAAGAGCTGCAACAGGATGCACACGCTTTTCAAAAGCCTCTTTCAGGTCTGGTTGTTTGGTGGCTCTTTCACTTAGACTTGTCATTGTGCTACTCTTCTTCACGTGCTTCTCATTTGATTCTTCCATCTTCTCCCTGGGGTTAGGGTAGCCAGGGCTGTTCCCTGAAGCCCCAAGTTTAGAAGGGAATTAACTCTCTCGGCAGGCTTGTCCCAGCTGTTTACCTGGTGCTGTTCTACAGGCGATAAGCATGTCAAGATCCAGTTAAACAAACAGGAGTGTGTGGCATGCTTGAACAGAGGCATATGTGGTTCTGTGGTCTGACCCACCATCAGATTGAGTGATCAAGATGGACTTGTTGGGAGAGACATCTGCACTGTAGTTTTCTCCTCTGAGGATGCTGAGATTTTGAACTGTGTGTCGAAAGGGGGCTGGTTGACTGGAAAACCTTGTCATTGACATGAACTAGATGGAGATGCTGGAATGTCTGGGATCAACATGACAGATAGTACAAGTCCACTCGTGGTAATCATGGTCTGCAGCTGCTAGAACTGTCCCACTAACAGGAGCAGTGCTTGGATGTCTGCCTGTTACAGGTCCCTATAGGCTGGCCAGGTTCTCCGACAGGGATGGTTGCCTTATCATCCACACAACATTTCACAGTCCTTCTGCCACATGCAGGCAAACTGCTTAATGTAGTTCCACTGTACTGCAACAAACTTTTTCTTGATATCCCTTATCACCTGAGACTGGGCCATGAACTTGAGGTCAAACCTTCCTGTGTACTGGAGGACCATGGATTCTTGGGTGTGAACTACAGTCTTTGCCACTGAATTGAGGGGATTTTAGTTTCTGGTGGAAGACGCTTTTCCGCTGTCACACAAGTCTTCAACTGAGATAGCAAAAGGTAAGTACAAGTACTCAACATGTCTGCAATTGCTAACATGAGCTGTGTATTTGTTAAAATACTTTGGTACTTCTTTCCAAAAGGATTGTGGTTTGCCATTCAGCTTCTTTAAATCCATTATCAGGTCTGGGTCATCACCATCAAGGAGGAACAAGGATACTCTCTCATTAAGTAGGCCCTGTTTACCATTGTTTGCTTATCTCTTGTCTGTCAAACTGATACATTTCTCTCAGGAAGTAGCAGTTCACTTTTGCAGCATGTGCGTATTTGTTCAGGAATGCTTTTTGCATTGCTCTGGTGTGGTATGTTGGTATTTATTTTCTCAGGGTGGAGATGACTGAATCTTGCCTGGTCTGATGAACACAATTGTTGTGTGAGGATACCTTCCATATGAATGTCAGAGTGCCTAGGTAGTCACAACAGGCATACTTAAAAAGTACAGTCAATGGAAGTTGTCAGTCCATTTCCTTCACTCATGAAGATGGATTACAGAGAGAAGTCCAGTGGGGTGGTATTGGGGCACTTTCTCCAAAGCTTGCAATAGAGTTGTACTGGGGGCTGACCCATCCGCATGATGCTCTCTGTGTAGCATAAAACATCAGACTCTGGTGTACGTAGGGGAGTGGACTGTTGGTGACTTCTGGTCATTGCGTGATTCACCTTCTCCAAGTGGGATCCATAAGCTGTTATGGACTCTTTAAAAAAAAAAAATATATATATATATATATTTCACCTTTATTTAACCAGGTAGGCTAGTTGAGAACAAGTTCTCATTTACAACTGCGACCTGGCCAAGATAAAGCAAAGCAGTGCGACAGAAACAACAACTCAGTTACATATGGAATAAACAAGCGTACAGTCTAACACAATATAAAAAAAGAGTCTATATACAGTGTGTGCAAATGTCACGAGGAGGAAAGGCAACAAATGGGCCATAGTAGCAAAATAATTACAATTTAGTAGATTAACATTGGAGTGATAGATGAGCAGATGATGGTGTGTAAGTAGTGATAATTCTATTTTGTAGATGACATCGTCGAGGATCGGTAGGATAATCAGTTTTACGAGGGTAAGTTTGGCGGCGTGAGTGAAGGAGGCTTTGTTGCGGAATAGAACGCCGATTTGATATTGGATTGGAGATGTTTTGATATGATTCTGGAAGGAGAGTTTACAGTCTAGCCAGGCACCTAGGTATTTGGGGCGGCAGGGTAGCCTAGTGGTTAGAGCGTTAGACTAGTAACCGAAAAGTTGCAAGTTCAAACCCCCGAGCTGACAAGCGGGCGGACTTGGGCAGCGAACGGTTGAAGAGCATGCATTTGGTTTTGCTAGCGTTTAAGAGCAGTTGGAGGCCACGGAAGGAGTGTTGTATGGCATTGAAGCTCGTTTGGAGGTTAGTTAAGTGTCCAAAGAAGGGCCAGATGTATACAGAATGGTGTCATCTGCGTAGAGGTGGATCAAAGAATCACCCGCAGCAAGAACTACATCATTGATATATACAGAGAAAAGAGTCATCCCGAGAATTGAACCCTGTGGTACCCCCATAGAGACAGCCAGACATCCGGACAACAGGCCCTCCGATTTGACACACTGAACTCTATCTGAGAAGTAGTTGGTGAACCAAGCGAGGCAGTCGTTAGAGAAACCAAGGATATTGAGTCTGCCAATAAGAATGTTGTGATTGACAGATTCGAAAGCCTTGGCCAGGTCGGTGAAGACGGCTGCACAGTTCTGTCTTTTATCAATGGCGATTATGATATCGTTTAGTACCTTGAGCGTGGCTGAGGTGCACTCTTGACCGGCTCGGAAACCGGATTGTACAGCGGAGAAGGTACGCTGAAATTCGAAATGGTCAGTGATCTGTTTATTAACTTGGCTTTCGAAGACTTGGCAGGATAGATAGGCCTGGCAGGATAGATCTAGGTCTATAGCAGTTTGGGTCTAGAGTGTAACCCCCTTTGAAGAGGGGGATAACCGCGGCAGCTTTCCAATCTTTAGGGATCTTGGACAATACAAAAGAGGCTGAACAGGCTGGTAATAGGGGTTGCAACTATGGCAGCGGATTGATTTAGAAGAGAGGGTCCAGATTGTCTAGCCCAGCTGATTTGTGCGGGTCCAGGTTTTGCAGCTCTTTCAGAACATCTGCTATCTGGATTTGGGTCAAGGAGAAGCTGGGGAGGCTCGGGTGAGTAGCTGCGGGGTGGGGGTGGAGCTGTTGGCCGGGGTTGGAGTAGCCAAGAGGAAGGCATGTCCAGCGGTAGAGATGCTTATTGAAATTTTAGAATTTCATGGATTTATCGGTGGTGACCGTGTTACCTAGCCTCAGTGCAGTGGGCAGCTGGGAGGAGGTGCTCTTGTTCTCCATCGACTTTAGTGTCCCAAAACTGCTTGAAAAAGCTAGCCTTTGCTTTCCTGACTGACTGCGTGTAGGACATCTGGGTTGGCAGAGTGTGCTAAAACAGTGAGTAAAACAAACTTAGGGAGGAGGCTTCTGATGTTGACATGCATGAATCCGAGGCTTTTTCGATGACAGAAGTCAACAAATGAGGATGCCCGGGGACACGCAGGGCCTGGGTTTACCTCCACATCACCCGAGGAACAGAGGAGGAGTAGGATTAGGGTACGGCTAAAGGCTATCAAAACTGGTCGTCTAGAGCGTAGGGCACAATGAATCAAAGGAGCAGATTTCTGGGCGTGGTAGAATAGATTCAGGGCATAATGTGCAGACGGGAATGGTGGGGTGCGGGTACAGCGGAGGTAGGCCCAGGCACTGAGTGATAAGAGAGGTTGCATCTCTGGACATGCTGGTTATACTGGGTGAGGTCACCGTATGTGTGGGAGGTGGGATAAAGGAGGTCTCAGAGGTATGATGAGTGGAACTACGGGTTTCATTGTAACTAAAACAATGATAGCTAACCTAAACAACAGGTTACAAGGCATATTGACATTTGAGAGAGACATAAAGCGAGGCATAAAGCAATCACAGGTGTTGATTGGGAGAGCTAGCTAAGACAACGGGTAAGACAACAACCGCTAATCGGTTAAGACAACAACAACCGGTAAAATGGCAATGAATGGGCAGAGAGGGTCGGTTATCTACACATAGGGCCTGAGTCCGGGGCTGGGGCCGACAGATGAAAAGAATGGAGTAGCGTGATTTAAACTCTCTGGGATCGTTCGGGACGCTAGCGTCCCACCTCGCCAACAGCCAATGAAATTACGGGCGCCAAATTCAAAACAACAAATCTCATAATTAAAATTCCTCAACCATGCAAGTATTTTACACCATTTTAAAGAAACACTTCTCGTTAATCCAACCACCGTGTCCGATTTCAAAAAGGCTTTTCCATGAAAGCAGAACATATGTTAGGTCAGCAACTTGTCACAGAAAGCATTCAGCCATTTTCCAACCAAAGAGAGGTGTCACAAAAAGCAGAAATATAGATAAAATGAATCACTAACCTTTGACGATCTTCATCAGATGACACTCCCAGGAATCAATGTTACACAATACATATATGTTTTGTTCGATCAAGTTCATTTTTATATCCATAAACCTCAGTTTACATTGGCACCATGTTCAGAAATGCCTCCAAAACATCTGGAGAAATTGCAGAGAGCCACATCAAATAACAGAAATACTCATCATAAACTTTGATGAAAGATACATGTTTTACATAGAATTTAAGATTAACTTGTGCAGCCGCTGTGTCAGATTTCAAAAAAGCTTTACGGCAAAAGCACAATATTCAATAATCTGAGAACAGGTTCACTTACCTTTGCTGATATTCGTCGGAATGCACTCCCAGGACTCCCGCTTCCACAAGAAATGTTTGTTTTGTTTGATTACGTCCATATTTATGTCCAAATACCTCCGTTTTGTTCGCACGTTTAGTTCACTATTCCAAAGGCACAATGCTCGAGCGCAAAATCCAGACGAAAAGTCAAGAGTTCCATTACAGTTTGTAGAAACATGTCAAACGATGTTTACAATCAATCCTTAGGGTCTTTTTATAATAAATCTTCAATAATATTCCAACCGGAATATTCATTACAGAGGAAAAAGAAAAAACGGCGCGCCCGCTTGACCGCTCAGCAAACAACTGATTGGCCTCAGCCTAGTCCACTTGTTGAAACGGCTCTTATTCGACACCCTTCCACAATTGAAGCCTGAAACAACTTTCTAAAGACTGTTGACATCTGCTGGAAGCATTGGGAAGTGCAATCTGGCCCCATAGACACAGCATATTGGATTGGCAATCACTTAAATGAAACTACAAACACCAGTTTTCCCACTTCCTGGTTGGATTTGTCTCAGGTTTTCGCCTGCCATATGAGTTCTGTTATAGTCACAGACATCATTAAAACAGTTTTAGAAACTTCAGTGTTTTCTATCCAATACTACTAATATGCATATATTAGCATCTGGGACAGAGTAGCAGGCAATTTACTCTGGGAACCTTATTCATCCAAGCTACTCAATACTTCCCCCCAGCCATAAGAAGTTAATGTGATGTATAGAGTAGACTATTAAAAACAAACATCTAATTCATGACTTTAATTATAATCATATTAAAATGTTGTATAATAATGAGTTCATTACCTGAATGCATCTCCTATAAGGCGTTAACAAAATGTTCATACAAATATGATTAGGCCTCTCTCTTAGACTCGGCTTTGTAGAAAGGGAGTTAATCAATGTAGGTTTGACCAATTTTATGTAGCACTGGAAATACATAAATCCAGCCATAAAGTATAGCCTATCGTCAAAATAAAAATGTTTGTTTATCACATGCCCAATTAGAAGCGTCAATCTATATAGAGCAAGTTTTACTAAATTCGAGCCCAGTAACTCACCGCATCCTGCTTCAATTGTCTCGTCTGGCTGCCACGAAAAGCCCTAGCCTTGGAGACCGTCAATCATATCATTGTGGAGCTGCTGATCTGCACGAAGTGTGAGAGTGCCACTGGCGATGTACTTTGCTGGACATGCTAGCTGTTCTCGGTGGCATATCATCACTTTGTTTCACTGTCCAATCCGAGGCTGTTTGGTCTCTTGCTCATCAACTAGGTAAAGCGTCAAGGGAGAGAGGACAGTGCATTATCAACAAAGCGCTGCATATATTGCCTGAAAAATAACATCTGATTTTTTTTTTTATATCGATAATTAAGGGGTGGTGGAGACAATTGAGGGCCATCCATTTAAAACAGTAATTAAACTTTCTCTGGCCTTAGCATCTGAGTCAATATTTCAATATAATCTTTATTGAATAACATTTTATAAAGGCAGAAATTCTGTTAGAAATTAAGACATATTTGCATGTAATTATAATTATATTTCTCCATTTCCATAACAGACCACTCTACACCAGCAAGCCAGTCCCCCCATTCTTCCAACCCAAGCAGTTTACCTTCTTCTCCACCCACGCACAACCATGGCTCCATCCCCTTCTCTAACTTCGGCCCCATAGGAACACCCGACAACCGAGACAGGAGGATGGTCGACCGCTGGAAGGTGGAAAAGACGCGTAAGTCAACCTCATGAATCTAAATATATAAATTATATCCATCTACCCCTTATACCCACTGGGCGGCAGGGTAGCCTAGTGGTTAGAGCGTTGGACTAGTAACCGGAAGGTTGCGAGTTCAAACCCCCGAGCTGACAAGGTACAAATCTGTCGTTCTGCCCCTGAACAGGCAGTTAACCCACTGTTCCCAGGCCGTCATTGAAAATAAGAATTTGTTCTTAACTGACTTGCCTGGTTAAATAAAGGTAAAATAAATAAAAATAAAAATAAAATATATGTAATGAATGTCATGTTTGGTATATCAACTTAGCCTTTTCCAGACATTTTGTGTTATTCTTAAGTCATGGCGTTTTATATAATGAATCTCTGTTTTTGTCAAGTAGCTGTGAGTGGGTTTGGTCTGGACTACCTGCCCTCTGCGTCGTCGTCTTCAGACCACCGAACCCCTGAGAACAGCTGGCACCAGGGGAACACCCCCAGCAGCTCCTGGGCCGCCCAGGAGTTGCCAATGGAAGACTCCTCCACTGTGCTCCTGGACAGTCTGAAGGTACCACACGACACATACCTTTCTTACCTTTAGGGTTGCAAAAGTCTGGTAACTTTCCACAAATTTCCAAGTTTTCAAGAAATCCCAGTTTGAGAATTCCTGGATTACAAGATTATTCCCTAATGATTCAAGGAATATTCCAACCAAGACTTCTGGATAACATCTGAATTAAGGGGAAGTTACTGGACTAAAGTCTCCTTTAGTAATTTAGAATTAAGCGACGTCACCTGTTATTGCCACTTATATCACCCCAACTTTATTTTAGGTCCTGTCTAGGGCTGTTGCGGTGACCGTATTACAGCCACACCGACGGTTATGAGTCATGACCGCAGTAAAATTCCATGTGACTGTTGAGTCATGTTAATCTTCCTTTAGGCAGTTTGGACATGCTCTGGTAGTACCCAATTTGCTAATGATCATCAGGTCCTAATGGCCTGGTATACAGGGCTCTATTGTTCCTCCATCAGGTGCTAATGGCATGGTACTCAGGGCTCTATTGTTCCTCCATCAGGTCCTAATGGCCTGGTATACAGGGCTCTATTGTTCCCCCAGGTCCTAATGGCCGGGTACTCAATGTTCTATTGTTCCTCCATCAGGTCCTAATAGCCTGGTACTCAGGGCTTTATTGTTCCTCCATCAGGTTCTAATGGTCTGGTACTCAGGGCTCTATTGTCCCTCTAACCAATCTGACGTCAATGCAAATTAATTTGAATATATGGATGTATATATGTCAAACATTTGGATGCCAACTCAACTCAGTTTTTTATTTTTACTCTCCTACGTTGTGGAATAATAGGGAAGACATCCAAACTATGAAATAACACATGGAATCACGTAGTAACCAAAAAAGTGTTAAACATATCAAAATATATTTGAGATTATTTAAAGTATGTCCTTTGAAACTATATAAACTAGTGACCCGCAGTGTTTGTCATTTATACCCTGATGAAGACAGCTTGTCTGTCAAAATGTTGGTTATTAGGCTATTAAATTATGGCATCTGAGCTCCTAGTGTGCGGCTCTCCTTTTTCTTTTTCAAGATTCTTCAAAGTCGCCACCCTTTGCCTTGATGACAGCTTTGCACACTCTTGGCATTCTCACTACCAGCTTCACCTGGAATGCTTTTCCAACAGACTTGACGGTGTTCCCACATATGCTGAGCACTTGTTGGCTGCTTTTCCTTCACTCCACGGTCCAACTCATCCCAAACCATCTCAATTGGGTTGAGGTCGGGCGATTGTGGAGGCCAGGTCATCTGATGCAGCACTCCATCACTCTCCTTCTTGGTCAACTAGCCCTTACACAGTCTGGAGGTGTGTTTTGGGTCATTGTCCTGTTGAAAAACAAATGAGGATCTCACTAAGCGCAAACCAGATGGGATGGCGTATCGCTGCAGAATGCTGTGATCCATGCTGGTTACGTGTGCCTTGAAATTTAAATAAATCACTGACCGTGTCACCAGCAAAGCACCATCACACCACCTCCTCCATGCTTCACAGTGGGAATCACACATGCGGAGATCATCCGTTCACCTACTCTGCATCTTGCAAAAAAACAGCTTTTGGGGGGGTGTAATACAGAAGATAGCCCTATTTGGTAAAAGACCAAGTCTATATTATGGCAAAAAGACAGCCCATCGTTACTTTAAGATATGAAAGTCAGTCAATACGGAAAATTTCAAGAACTTTTAAAGTTTCTTCAAGTGCAGTCACAAACCACCAAGCGCTATAATGAAACTGGCTCTCATGAGGACTCCCACGGGAATGGAAGACCCAGAGTTACCTTTGCTGCAGAGGATAAGTTAATTAGTTACCAGCCTCAGAAATTGCAGCCCAAATAAATACTTCAGAGTTCAAGTAACACACATCTCTAAATCATCTGTTCAGAGGAGACTGTGTGAATCAGGCCTTCATTGAAGAATTGCTGCAGGGAAACCACTACTAAAGACCTCAATGAGAAGAAGAGAATTGCCTGGGCCAGGAAACACAAGTAATGGACATTAGACCGGTGGAAATCGGTCTGATGAGACCAAATTTGAGATTTTTGGTTCCAACCGCTCTGTCTTTGTGAGACACGTGTATTTCCCACCGTAAGGCATGGAGGAGGTGGTGTGATGGTGTGGGGGTGCTTTGCTGGTGACAGTGTGATTTATTTAGAATTCAAAGCAAACTTAACCAGCATGGCTACGACAGCATGCTGTACCAATATGCCATCCCATCTGGTTTGCGCTTAGTGGGACTATTATTTGTTTTTCAATAGGACAATGACCCATCATACCTCCAGGCGGTGTAAGGGCTATTTGACCAAGAAGGAGAGTGAGGGAGTGCCTGGCCTTCACAATCCCCCAACCTCAACCCAAATGAGATGGTTTGGGATGAGTCAGACCGCAGAGTAAAGGAAAAGCAGCCAACAACTGCTCAGCATATGTGGGAACTACTTGAGGACTGTTGGAAAAGGATTCCAGGTGAAGCTGGTTGAGAGAGAACCAAGAGTGTGCAAAGCTGTCAAGGCAAAGGGAGGCTATTTGAAGAATCTCAAATATAAAATATATTTGGATGTTTAAAACTTTTTTTTGGTTACTGCATGATTTCATATGGGTTATTTCATAGTTGATGTCTTCACTATTATTCTAGAAAATGGTAAAAAGAAAAACCCTTGAATGAGTAGGTGTTCTAAACACAAAAGTATATCGTTGGTACATAATTGGTCTAGTCTAAATTCAACAAATTCAGAGTTAGCCAACAGTTATAGTGAGTTTGTATTTGATTGTGAATAGCCTAGTAATAGGGCATTTCTTATATTTTCATAATGAGTAGGATGACACATGATCTCTTAGCTACAGAATATCTCACCACCATGCATTTCCATCTCCTCCCCTCTTTCCTTCATTCCTTTCTTTAGATTGCAGAAGGGCTGTTTAATTAAATGTTTTTTTGTTTGTTGTGAAAACATGTTACTGTTGATTTTCCCAAATAAGATTTAATTTGGTTTCTTATATTTAAGCTCTGGGTAGCTGCAGTAACAGGGTTGGAGAACATATGGCATACAGAGTTTGGGTAGAACATCACCTCTTGCACAGTTTAATAAACGGAGTAGCCTACCTGACATGACTGAAAAATGTACCAGCTGGAAAGTGGCCTCCATTCGCTATTCAAGTGCATACAGATGACATGTTTTGCCCCTGTTCCTGCCCATTTAATAATGGGCCATTCAAAATCGAAACAATTTTTGGATATTTGTAAAGATTACTGAATTGAGGATAGTCTGATGGGTGAAAATATGATCACATGATGAGAGAACAGCGTGTGGCGCCTGAGGCAAGGAACAGATCGTAAGCTTTTAGTCTCATCATGCAGCCCATATGTCTTTTGATTTCTAAGGTTTGTATAATTCACAGCTAAAGTTGCCAAATAACACTAAATCTAGTGTATAGGACCCTTTTTTAAATGATGACGTTTACTCTCAACATAGCCACTTCATATGTGCACTCTCGCTCTGGAATGGGAAAAATATCCTTTGTTTTATTCAGCTAAGTTCAATTATAATCTTCTCACGATAAAATGTAATGTAATATAAAATAATGCCACTTATTAGCATATCTTGTCAGCAAAATGATCAAGCCTACAGCCTATGGCATGGAGCATATCCAGATAACATACAGTAGGCAAACTCATACTCTGTTCTTCTGAAATACACATTCTTCATATCATAAACTTTGTTTAGACCTGCCTAAAATATATGGATTTATTGTGATGGTGTATATTCAATTAGATTTTTATAAGACTTTTTAAAATGTAGATGTTCCAAAGCCGTGCATCAGCGACTTGTGTAGGTGGAGTCCTGGAGATGCTAAACGTGTTTGTTATTTAACTGTAAATTACCGTGAGACTGGCCATAACCGGCTTACAGAATTTCATGACTGCCACAGCCCATATTGTTAAATTCCTTTTCAATCTATCTCTGTGCTCCCCAGTCCATCTGGTCTAGCTCCATGATGCAGCCGGGGCCTTCGGCCCTGGAGCAGCTCCTCATGCAGCAGAAGCAGCAGAGGGGCCGGGGCACCATGAACCCTCCACACTGAAGGGCCTGCAGTCAGAAGCACTTGTGTGAAGAAGTAAGAAGTAAAAAAAAAAACGAGCTCCAAATCGGAATTACCGGCATATGGAGGCTGGGGAAGGTGAAACGATGACCCAACAGGCTCAAAACACCCTTCTGCTGACGAGGAGGACTGGTGCAAGTCTACTCTCCCCTCTCGCTCTCTCTGTGCCTCCCATGGCAACGAGGGCGTGCAAGCACCTCCCACACCACCTCACTGAGCACGATTCTTACATTGAGGAAACTGAAAACCTCTGACAGCCAGTCACCATGCATACCTCCTGAATTCCTCTGGAGAGTGTGGGAATAAACAACCATCCTTCAGTCCATCTCACTTGGATTCTATGTATCTGGTCTCTGAAAACTATTCTTGAGCTGCTCTTGGTGTGGATTTACTATCAGTCTTTGATTTGCCTACTGGAGAAGAGAGGAGCCTAAAGGTGGTGCGGGGTGTTTTTGGGAAGGCAAGGTGGTCCTAAAACGGTAGATGTGGTGAAAAAAAGAAAGACGGATCTTTCTGAATTCTTGACAAAATTTTCTTTATCTCGGACAGAGAGCAAGGAGGAGGGGGAGTGTGGCTCGACGTAGCCGGGTTATGAATGAACGAATGAAGGCGTTAACAGCTATATTGCCACAGTCGTTGGTAAAAAGTGGGGGGAAAGTGTGCACAGAACCGTTTGAAAATGAGATGCAGATTATGCTATAGATGCGATTTTCCAGTTTGCAGATTGTTCCTTTCTGTATAGGTTTTACAAGGAGGGAGGTGCATCTTCAGGTCAGTTGAGGATGACGGGAACGCTTCACAAACTCACCACAAAGTTCGCTCAAAAACAAAAGAATCAACAAACTGAGACGGTGATGAGAAAATAGATGTAGGGATAGTATTATTAGCTCTAATAGAGATTTGCAATTATTAGAAATACTGTATTTTGTGATTTGTTCGTAGCAGTTTTAGCTTTATGAAATACTGGGTAACTATGTCCAATAGTTTACTGCTTATGGGGAAAGTAGATATTAATATGTTATCTTTACCCATCTTTCTTTGAGTAAACATGTAACTCTAGCTTATCTGCATAATTGTTTATTTCGTTCATGGTCTGCCTTTTAAAAGTTTTAAGCAGCTTTATTGGCTCTCTTTGTGCCTGGTCAGTGTTTTTTATTTTATTATTACTATCATGATTGGCACTGTCATGTAATGGAAACAAGCAAACGGGTCCAGCAAAGCTGCTGGTTCAGCAATATGGGGCACAAGCCAAGCGAGACACAGACCATCAGACAGACAGTTGGGCTGTGGCTGGGGCACAGAGCAGGTGTAGTCCCTGACTCCCCTACTTGGCTTAGAACAGGAGAGAGAGACTGATTTATGCTAACCTCTTCACAACCACTACTATAATCACAACAGTTATCGAATTAACGCATATTAGGCCCTGGAGAGTTGCATGCTTGGTTTGCTTGTCTAAAGTCATAGCTCTGCTTTTTACATACCTCTGTGGTGTGTAACTAACTGAACTAATTGTTTGGTGTTAAGTTTCTGTCACTTGGGTTACGCCAGTGTGAATCTATCGGAAATGCCCAAGCCAGACAATGACTTTTTCCCCAAATAATGAAATCCATGAAGCACTGAGTGACAATCAGCAGACCAAGAGAGGCTCTCCAGGAACAGGGTTAGAGGCCAGTTGAGTCTAGGGGTCACTGTTGGATAGGGTTAGAAATATGACTATATACATTGGTACCCTCTATGGTTTAGGCAGCAAAAGGCATTTTGTATTTAAAGGGTATACAGACTTAATATCTTGTATGAGGGGAAAAACATGTTTTTATTTTCATGTAGAGAACATTTTATTAAACCCAACTTTAAATGATGTCTAATTTGTGTGATTGTGCTTTTCCTGTTACATTAAAATGATATTTAAAAAGAAAAGATAAATAGATTGGACTGAATGTTGGGACATATTCAGCCAGAAGCTATTAAAAAAAAAATGAATTCAGCACATAAATGCTAGAGGGGAACTGGGCTGTGAAGTTGGCCCTGTATCTGCTCATTGTAAAGGGGTTCTGATTTCAAATGTGTGTTTGGATCATGAATGGTATTTGTCAGTGTTGTTGAGCTTATCAGTTCTTGCTGTCTAGATGGGCGGAAGAGGGAGTGAGGGGTAACGCACTAGAATGTTAGAAGCGCTCTGCTCTGGGCATCCTGCCATTTACTGTATTCATGTGGAATCTCCTCTGCTGCATCCTTAATAAACTGACACATCTAAAAGTGGCTTTGGTTTTACCACATTAAGGTTTGTGGAAAAGAACCCTGCACTTTGAGCAGTTGTAACATTCCATACTTCTAATAGTCCTGTGGGACATTACAGGCAATGACAAATGACAGACGGCTATTAACAGTTCCCTGCACAGCTGACCAACCAACATCAAGCACTGTGTCCCAGTTTAAGTTCAATATCAAGGAGAGAATCACTGAAAGTTTGAAATTGCATGAGGATTTGGAATTCTAAATGCTTTCACGGGTTATGGGGAGTGAGGTTGGAGTCCTTTTACCTGTGGGCGGGGGGTCATTCAGAAATGGGCTTGTGTTCTAAGCTTTTTGTGTTTTCGTCTTTCTCTAGACATTCAGAAATGGTGGAATCGGCTATGCCTTTAAATAAAGTAAACCATGTTCTCCCTATCTTTTCACTGGACTGTCATTTTTCTGTGACTATCATGTACTGTATGTATGGTTTCTAAGAAGGTATCATCTTGTGCACCAAGTCTACTTTCCCCACAACTCACAATTCAGAACAAAAGTGTGTACAATAGATTTGTGTATACAATTTCCATTCATACAGTATTCTGATATTAGTATGGTTTAGAGAAAATGGCTAAATGGTAATAGACAATGAATACTTTTGACTCCGATGTTATGTAGCCTTATTGTCAAGGTGATCAAGAGGAACTGAGCAAGAATTTATTACTAGAAAATATTTTTCACACGGGCTGTCACCCTCCCTCCCCACCACACACTCAGGAAATCCTAGGGGGCCATACTTGTGAATGTTAAGTTTCAACTTAAACTTTTTCTTTCTCAAAATCCATTGACCTAGTTGCACGTGGTCACAGCCTGCCACACTTAGCCCTATACTAACCTCACCAGCTGGCAGTGATTCTTTCTCGTAACATTCTGCATCAGCCAATTACGAATGTTGATGTTGGAAATGATCAAACATTGGCCTTTTCTCAATTTGATTTGCTCAACTCCTGCATTCTCCCCTCTCCGTCCTTTTCTCACCACCTTTTGAAAAAGGTCCAACGTAATCGAGGAAAGGCGGCGAGGAGTGTGAACGTGGACGAAAATGCGCTATAATGAAATGAGAAGCTCCTCCACTTGCACATCATCAAGCAAATTACGTTTACAGGGGTGGATCCCAAAACAAATGTACAAAGTGATAACCAAGTTAGTTGTGGAATACATTTTATAGATCAAAGGATAGGTAGCATATTGTTTTTAAATGTGTGCATTCTTGTCTCTGACAATACATCTGATTTCAAAGGGGGGGTCTGGCAGATGTCAACTCTTCTGCGGTAGGATAGATGCACGCAAATACAGTACAGTGTGTTTAGAACAGGGATCATCAACTACATTCCTCTGCATTCCTAATTCTGCGCACAGGCAGATACACTTGTGCTTCCTCGCCAAAAGGAGGCTATTGAGGAGGGGAGGACCGTTTTCCAATTGCCTGTTAGAGAATTTACACACTCCTAGACCACACAGCCACTTATCGGTTTCCGGAGGATGGACGACTGAAGGTCACGGTGTCACATTGCTGACAAACCTGCTAATGTCACACCCACTACAGAGGTTGCATTGCATCACTCTGGTATCCTAAAAACATTGAGTGTATCTGATATAAAATTGTAGTGTGGAAATGGTTTCTGACAAGGTAGAAGGATATAATTGTCTAGGTTTTTTGAACAGCATCTCAGAAAAATGTAAGCACTGCATGCTTTCCCAAAAGCACAGTATTCGAGAGCTGTGTCTGCCAGGGTTAGATGTTTTATGACCAGTTCAGACGCTATATGTTGGGAATTTATAGAGGAATGTTCACTACTGGCACTTAATGTGGCACCTTAACCATTAGAAACTGAGGTGCCTTGTTAGGATACTGCTGGTACCAATAATTATATGAGAGGAAGGTTAGTGTTAGGACATAAACACATTATCCAGGATACACTTACATATGCCTGGTTGATAAGCTCATCAGGTGCAGCCAATTAGGGTGATCAGCAGTCATAGTACCAGCTTGCAAGCTGTGAGGCTGCTGGGGGCCATGAGTACTTTCAATTGTTTTTTTTAGCAATTTATTTTTAGGTATACCTTTTTGTGGTTTCCTTTGTAGTTTCCCCCATTGCGACGTCCCTCTAAGGCCCTTCTGCTAACTTGCTAGCCCCAGCCTGCTAAATGTCTGAATCGCCGTGTCTCCAGCCAACCCAACCACTCACTGGACCCATACGATTCACTTGGCTGCGCTTGCCTCTCCCTAATATCAATATGCCTTGTCCATTACTGTCCTGGTTAGTGATTACTGTCTTATTTCACTGTAGTGCCTCTTGCCCTGCTCAATATGCCTTAACCAAACATGTTGTTCCACCTCCCACATATGCGATGACATCACCTGGTTTAAACGTCTCTAGAGACTAAATCTCTTTCATCATTACTCAATGCCTTGAATGTGCTTCCTTCCTACCATACCTTTGTCTGTACATTATGCCTTGAATCTATGCTATCGTGACCAGAAACCTGCTCCTTATACTCTCTGTTCCGAACGTGCTAAACGGCCAGTTCTTATAGCCTTTAGCCGTACCCTTATCCGACTTCTCCTCTGTTCCTCTGGTGATGTAGAGGTTAATCCAGGACCTGCAGTGCCTAGCTCCACACCTACTCCCCAGGTGCTCTCATTTGTTGACTTCTTTAACCGTAAAAGCCTTGGTTTCATGCATGTTAACATTAGAAGCCTACTCCCTAAATTTGCTTTATTCACTGCTTTAGCACATTCTGCCAACCCAGATGTCTTAGCCGTGTCTGAATCCTGGCTTAGGAAAACCACCAAAAACCCTGAAATGTTCATCCCTAACTATAACATTTTCCGCCAAGATAGAACTACCAAAGGGGGTGGCGTTGCAATCTACTGCAGAGATAGCCTGCAAAATTCTGTCTTACTATCCAGGTCTGTACCAAAACAATTTGAGCTTCTACTTCTAAAAATGCACCTTTCCAGAAACAAGTCTCTCACCTTTGCTGCTTGCTGTAGACCACCCTCTGCCCCCAGCTGTGCCCTGGACACCATAGGTGAATTGATTGCCCCCCCATCTATCTTCTGAGCTCGTGCTGCTAGGTGACCTAAACAGGGACATGCTTAACACCCCGGCCATCCTACAATCTAAGCTTGATGCCCTCAATCTCACACAAATGATCAATGAACCTACCAGGTACAACCCCAAATCCGTAAACACGGGCACCCTCATATACAGTATAAATAATGTATGAAATTAAAACGGGTAGTATTATACTGAAACCTTTGTAGAAAAAGGATGGGAGCAAACGCAGTAAACGAATAAGGAAAATAGTATTATCATGCCATAACGAAATACAGCAAGAATCAGTCAATTCCTCAGCCTGGGTTCCATGCCTGCTACTATGAGTTGGGTGGGAGAAGAGTGAAACCATTGATGTACAGAAGGCTACGTGCCATGATGCAACTATGGAATCCTTGTCTCTTTTTGGGCCTTGTCAAACATTGAGAAGCTTGTGACTGTCTGAACAACACTACCCTTTTGTATTTTGTGCAGGGACTGAATCTCCTGTTGTCACAGGGCCTCGGAGCACAGTAGTAGATAGCAGTCAGACAGCTGCAGCCTCTGGATCGTCAAGGGGATGGAGCTGAATGTGCCTGGAATCAAACCTCTTGAACTCATCGCTATTGCTCTTCTGAATAACAATCCTTTCTAACGCTCTGAGACAGCTTCTTTCCCCTGGCCATAAGACTGTTTAATAGCTCACTGTGCTCCCAAAGACTCTCCACACTGCCTACCTGCACTGAATCATCCACAGCTTTCTACCCACTCAGACACACACACCAACAGACACTTATCACACGCATACACACACAGTACTTACAGTGCCTTGCGAAAGTATTCGGCCCCCTTGAACTTTGCGACCTTTTGCCACATTTCAGGCTTCAAACATAAAGATATAAAACTGTATTTTTTTGTGAAGAATCAACAACAAGTGGGACACAATCATGAAGTGGAACAACATTTATTGGATGTTTCAAACTTTTTTAACAAATCAAAAACTGAAAAATTGGGCGTGCAAAATTATTCAGCCCCTTTACTTTCAGTGCAGCAAACTCTCTCCAGAAGTTCAGTGAGGATCTCTGAATGATCCAATGTTGACCTAAATGACTAATGATGATAAATACAATCCACCTGTGTGTAATCAAGTCTCCGTATAAATGCACCTGCACTGTGATAGTCTCAGAGGTCAGTTAAAAGCGCAGAGAGCATCATGAAGAACAAGGAACACACCAGGCAGGTCCGAGATACTGTTGTGAAGAAGTTTAAAGCCGGATTTGGATACAAAAATATTTCCCAAGCTTTAAACATCCCAAGGAGCACTGTGCAAGCGATAATATTGAAATGGAAGGAGTATCAGACCACTGCAAATCTACCAAGACCTGGCCGTCCCTCTAAACTTTCAGCTCATACAAGGAGAAGACTGATCAGAGATGCAGCCAAGAGGCCCATGATCACTCTGGATGAACTGCAGAGATCTACAACTGAGGTGGGAGACTCTGTCCATAGGACAACAATCAGTCGTATATTGCACAAATCTGGTCTTTATGGAAGAGTGGCAAGAAGAAAGGCATTTCTTAAAGATATCCATAAAAAGTGTCGGTTAAAGTTTGCCACAAGCCACCTGGGAGACACACCAAACATGTGGAAGAAGGTGCTCTGGTCAGATGAAACCAAAATTGAACTTTTTAGCAGCAATGCAAAACGTTATGTTTGGTGTAAAAGCAACACAGCTGAACACACCATCCCCACTGTCAAACATGGTGGTGGCAGCATCATGGTTTGGGCCTGCTTTTCTTCAGCAGGGACAGGGAAGATGGTTACAATTGATGGGATGATGGATGGAGCCAAATACAGGACCATTCTGGAAGAAAACCTGATGGAGTCTGCAAAAGACCTGAGACTGGGACTGAGATTTGTCTTCCAACACGACAATGATTCAAAACATAAAGCAAAATCTACAATGGAATGGTTCAAAAATAAACATATCCAGGTGTTAGAATGGCCAAGTCAAAGTCCAGACCTGAATCCAATCGAGAATCTGTGGAAAGAACTGAAAACTGCTGTTCACAAATGCTCTCCATCCAACCTCACTGAGCTCGAGCTGTTTTGCAAGGAGGAATGGGAAAAAATGTCTGTCTCTCGATGTGCAAAACTGATAGAGACATACCCCAAGCGACTTACAGCTGTAATCGCAGCAAAAGGTGGCGCTACAAAGTATTAACTTAAGGGGGCTGAATAATTTTGCACGCCCAATTTTTCAGTTTTTGATTTGTTAAAAAAGTTTGAAATATCCAATAAATGTCGTTCCACTTCATGATTGTGTCCCACTTGTTGTTGATTCTTCACAAAAAAATACAGTTTTATATCTTTGTTTGAAGCCTGAAATGTGGCAAAAGGTCGCAAAGTTCAAGGGGGCCGAATACTTTCGCAAGGCACTGTACATGCCCTCGCACACACACTACTGATGCCACATACATACTTACACCTACTCACAACATAAGCTGCTGATATACTGATGATTACTATTACCATTACGCTGATGCTCTATTGATTATCCTGTTCAACCCTGACACCCTATGGTGGCATTTTCTAAACTACGCATAATATTGTATGCTACCCTCAAAGTACATTTTGGTTTCAAAACTAAGACCTACAAACACATGCTTAGTACTGTTAAAAATTCAAAACTGCGGGACTATTACAGAGATACAAGATACAGCAGGCCGCCAAAAACTGAAGTGTACACATTTACATTTTTATTTCACCTTTATTTAACCAGGTAGGCCAGTTGAGGACAAGTTCTCATTTACAACTGCGACCTGGCCAAGATAAAGCAAAGCAGTGTGACAAAAACAACAACAGAGTTACACAAACAAATGTACAGTCAATAACACAATAGAAAATAAATATATAAAAATCTATATACAGTGTGTGCAGGGAGGTAAGGCAATGAATAGGCCATAAAGGATAAAATAATTACAATTTAGCATTCATACTGGAGTGATAGATGTGCAGATGATTTGCAAGTAGAGATACTGGGGTGCAAAAGAGCAAGAGGGTAAGTAATAATATGGGGATGAGTTGGGTGTGCTATTTACAGATTGGCTGTGTACAGGTACAGTGATCGGAAAGCTGCTCTGACAGCTGATGCTTAAAGGTAGAGAGGGAGATATAAATCTCCAGCTTCAGAGATTTTTGCAATTCGTTCCAGTCATTATCAGCATAGAACTGGAAGGAAAGGGGGCCAAAGTAATTATTGGCTTTGGGGATGACCAGTGAAATATACCTGCTTGAGCGCGTGCTACGGGTGGGTGTTGCTATGGTGACCAGTGAGCTGAGATAAGGCGGGGCTTTACCGAGCAAAGACTTATAGATGACCTGGAGCCAGTGGGTTTGGCGACGAATATGTAGTGAGGGCCAACCAACGAGAGCATACAGGTCGCAGTGGTAGGTAGTATATGGGGCTTTGGTGACAAAACGGTTGGCACAGTGATAGACTACATCCAGTTTGCTGAGTAGAGTGTTGGGGGCTATTTTGTAAATGACATCGCAGAAGACAAGGATCGGTAGGATAGTAAGATTTAGGAGGGTATGTTTGGCAGCATGAGTGAAGGAGGCTGTGTTGCAAAATAGATTTACATTTGGATTGGAGATGTTTAATGTGAGTCTGGAAGGAGAGTTTACAGTCTAACCAGACACCTAGGTCTTTGTAGTTGTCCACATATTCTAGGTCAGAAACCATCCAGAGTCGTGATGCTAGTCAGGCGGAAGGGTGCGGGCAGCGATCGGTTGAAGAGCATGCTCATAGGAGTGTTGCATGGCGTTGAAGCTCGTTTGGAGGTTTGTTAGTACAGTGTCCAAAGAAGGGCCAGATGTATACAGAATGGTGTCGTCTGTTTAGAGGTGGATCAGAGAATCACCAGCAGCAAGAGCGATATCATTGATATATACAGAGAAAGGAGTCGGCCCAAGAATTGAACCCTGTGGCAACCCCATAGACTGCCAGAGGTTCGGCAATGTTTTCAGATTTGAAAGTCTAGGTTTGACAAATACATTTTATTTTTAAATGAAAAAAATAAATAATCTGATCTTACCTAATATTGTTGCTCTAAACATGCTCAAATTCCCATAAGAACACATCCATTTTAAAAGCGCAGGGCTTGTGAAATGTCATTTTTTGTGTTACAGGAATAATTTTGTTTTACAGGACTGATATACATATCAGGAGAAAGCTGAAGTCTCTACCTATCAACCGATATACAGTGCATTCTGAAAGTATTCAGACCCCTTGACTTTTTCCACTTTGTTAGGTTACAGCCTTATTCTAAAATGGATTAAATCAGTTTCCCCTCCTTAATCTACACACAATACTCCATAATGACAAAGAAAAAACAGGTTTAGAAATGTTTTGCTAATTTATAAAAAACAGAAATACTCAATACTTTGTTGAAGCCCCTTTGGCAGTGATTACAGCCTCAAGTCTTCTTGAATATGACGCTACAAGTTTGGTACACCTGTATTTGGGGAGTTTCTCCTATTCTTCTCTGCAGATCCTCTTAAACTCTGTCAGGTTGGATGGGGAGTGTTGCTACAAATACATTTTCAGGTCTCTCCAGAGATGTTTGAACGGGTTCAAGTCCGGGCCGCTCAAGGACATTCAGAGACTTGTCCCGAAGCCACTCCTGCAGTGTCTCGGCTGTGTGCTTAGGGTCATTGTCCTGTTGGAAGGTGAACCTTCGCCTCAGTCTGAGGTCCTGAGCGCTCTGGAGCATGTTTTCATCAATGATTTCTCTGTACTTTACTCTGTTCATCTTTCCCTCAATCCTGACTAGTCTCCCAGTCCCTGCTGCTGAAAAACATCCCCACAGCATGATGCTGCCACCACCATGCTTCACCGTAGTGATGGTGCCAGGTTTCCTCCAGACGTGGCGCTTGGCACTCAGAGGCCAAAGAGCTTGATCTTGGTTTCATCAGACCAGAGAATCTTGTCTCTCATGGTCTGAGAGTCCTTTAGGTGTCTTTGGCAAACTTCAAGCAGGCTGTCTTTTACTAAGGAGTGGCTTCCGTCTGGCCACTCTACCATAAAGGCCTGATTGGTGGAGTGCTGCAGAGATGGTTGTCCTTCTGGAAGATCCTCCCATCTCCACAGAGGAACTCTGGAGCTCTGTCAGAGTGACCATTGGGTTCTTGTTCACCTCCCTGACCGAGGCCTTTTCCTCCCCAATTGCTCAGTTTGGCCGGGCGGCCAGCTGTAGGAGTCTTGGTGGTTCCAAACTTCTTCCGTTTAAGAATGATGGAGGCCACTGTGTTGTTGGGGTCCTTCAATGCTGCAGACATTTTTTCGTACCATTTCCAGATCTGTGCCTCGAAACAATCCTGTCTCAGAGCTCAACAAACAATTCCTTCAACATCACGGCTTGGTTTTTGCTCTGACATGCACTGGCAACTGTGGATCCTTATATAGACAGGTATGTGTCTTTCCAAATCATGTCCAATCAAGTTATAGAAACATCTGAAGGATGATCAATGGAAACAGGATGCACCTGAGCTCAATAATGATTCTTATAGTAAAGTGTCTGAATACTTATGTAAATAAGGTATGTTTTTTAATTTTTAATACATTTGCAAAAATGTCTAAACCAGTTTACTCTTTGTCATTACTTGGGTGCCAGGCCCACCCACTGGGGCGCCAAGCTCAGCCATTAGTTTTTCCCCACAAAATGGCTTTATTACAGAAAGATATACAATTTTAGAGAAATAAGGCTTTTGTGCGTATAGAAAAGTTATGGGATTTTTTATTTCAGCTCACGAAACATGGGGCCAACACTTTACTTGGTGTGTTTATAGTTTTGCTCCAGTGTACATTCCTATACAATGACCACCAGGGTGTACCCTTTCCATGCAAACGAAATGTTTGCACTTTTTGGTGACTTGACCTACATTGCATACTCTATGGAGTGGGGGGGGGGGGTTCTTATGACATTGCCAGCAGTAAGATTTGAGATCAATTTCCAAAAAGAAGAGGGCTGTAGCATTCAAATGATGTCACTTTCCCCACAAACTCGCCGGACCCAGTACAATGTACAAAACAACCGCCCAGACACTTTATGCCTTTGTTTACATGTATACACACACACACACACACACACACACACACACACACACACACACACACACACACCATTCAAAAGTTTGGGGTCAGTTAGAAATGTCCTTGTTTTGAAAGAAAAACACATTTTTGTCCATTTAAAATCAAATGGATAAATACAGTGTAGACATTGTTAATGTTGTAAATGACTATTATCACTGGAAACAGCTGATTTTTACATACGCGTACAGAGGCCCATTATCAGCAACCATCAATCCTGTGTTCCAATAGCACGTTGTGTAAGCTAATCCAAGTGTACCATTTAAAAGGCTAATTGATCATTATAAAACCCTTTTGCAATTATGTTAGCACAGCTGAAAAGTGTTGTTCTGATTAAAGAAGCAATAAACCTGGCCTTCTTTAGACTAGTTGAGTATCTGGAGCATCAAATCAAATTTATTTGTCACATACACATGGTTAGCAGATGTTAATGTGAGTGTAGCGAAATGCTTGTGCTTCTAGTTCCAACAATGCAGCAATAACCAAAGAGTAATCTAACCTAACAATTCCAAAACTACTACCTCATACACACAAGTGTAAAGGGATAAAGAATATGTACATAAAGATATATGAATGAGTGATGGTACAGAACGGCATAGGCAAGATGCAGTAGATGGTATCGAGTACAGTATATACATATGAGATGAGTAATGTAGGGTATATAAACAAAGTGGCATAGTTTAAAGTGGCTAGTGATACATGTATTACATAAAGATGCAGTAGATGATATAGAGTAGAGTACACATCAGCATTTGTGGGATCGATTACAGGCTCAAAATGACTAGAAACAAAGAACTTTCTTCTGAAACTCATCAGTCTATTCTTGTTCTGAGAAATGAAGGCTATTCCATGTGACTAATTGCCAAGAAACTGAAGATCTTGTACAACGCTGTGTACTACTCCCTTCACAGAATAGAGCAAACTGGCTCTAACCAGAATAGAAAGAGAAGTCGGACGCCCCGGTGCACAACTGAGCAAGAGGAGAAGTACAATAGAGCCGAAGAACACCATCCCAACCGTGAAGCACGGGGGTGGCAGCATCATGTTGTGGGGGTGCTTTGCTGTAGGAGGGACTGGTGCACTTCACAAAATAGATGGCATCATGACGGAGGGAAATTAGGTGGATATATTGAAGCAACATCTCAAGACATCAGTCAGGAAGTTAAAGCTTGGTCGCAAATGGGTCTTCCAAATGGACAATGACCCCAAGCATACTTCCAAAGTTGTGGCAAAATGGCTTAAGGACAACAAAGTCAAGGTATTGGAGAGGCCACCACAAAGCTCTGACCTCAATCTTATAGAAAATTTGTGGGCAGAACTGAAAAAGCGTGTGCGAGCATGGAGGCCTACAAACCTGACCAGCTCTGTCAGGAGGAATGGGCCAAAATTCACCCAACTTATTGTGGAAAGCTTGTGGAAGGCTACCCAACACGTTTGACCCAAGTTTAACAATTTAAAGGCAACTCTACCAAATACTAATTGAGTGTATGTAAACTTCTGACCCACTGGAAATGTGATGAAAGAAATACAAGCGGAAATAAATAATTCTCTCAACTATTATTCTGACATTTCACATTAAAATAAAGTGGTGATGCTAACTGACCTAAATCAGGGATTTTTTTCTAGGATTAAATGTCAGGAATTGTGAAAAACTGAGTTTAAATGTATTTGGCTAAGGTGTATGTAAACTTCTGACTTCAACTGTATATACATACACAAAAGTTGACACACCTACTCATTCAAGGGTTTTTTTTATTTATTTTGCTATTGTCTACATTGTAGAATAATAGTTCAGACATTACAACTATGAAATAACACATATGGAATCATGTAGTAACCAAAAAGTGTTAAATAAATCAAAATATATTTTAGATTTTAGATTCTTCAAAGTAGCCACTCTTTGCACACTCTTGGCATTCTCTCAGCCAGCTTAATGTGGTAGTCACCTGGAATACATTTCAATTAACAGGTGTGCCTTATTAAAAGTTAATTTGTGGATTTTTTTCCCTTCTTAATGCGTTTGAGCCAATCAGTTGTGACAAGGTAGGGTTGGTATACAGAAGATAGGCCTATTTGGTAAAAAAAACAAGTCCATATTATGGCAAGAACAGCTCAAATAAGCAAAGAGAAATGACAGTCCACCACTTTGACTGACCTTCATGTCTTAATCTGGAACACTTAGAACTTTGAATGTTTCTTCAGGTGCAGTTGCAAAAACCATCAAGCGTTATGATGAAACTGGCTCCTTTGAGGACTGCCAAAGGAAAGGAAGACCCAGCGTTACCTCTGCTGCAGAGGATAAGTTCATTAGTTACCCGCCTCAAATCGCAGCCCAAATGTATGCTTCACAGTGTTCAAGTAACAGACACATCTCAACATCAACTATTCAAAGGAGCTTGAATCAGGACTTCATGGTTGAATTGCTGCAAAGAAAAAGATTCCACACCTAAAGGAAACCAATAATAAGATAAGACTTGCTTGGGCCAAGAAACACGAGCAATGGACATTTGGTCCCAACCGCTGTGTCTTTGTGAGACGGGTAGGTGAGTGGATGATCTCCGCATGTGTGGTTCCCACCGTGAAGCATGGAGGAGGAGCTGTGATAGTGTGGGGTTGCTTTGCTTGTGACTTAACCAGCATGGCTACCACAGCATTCTGCAGCGATACGCCATCCCATCTGGTTTGCGCCTAGTGGGACTATAATTTGCTTTCAACAGGACAATGGCCCAACATACCTCCAGGCAGTGTAAGGGCTATTTTATCAAGAAGGAGAGTGATAACCCAATTGAGATGGTTTGGGATAAGTTGGACTGCAGAGTGAAGGAAAAGCATCCAACAAGTGCTCAGCATATGTGGGAACTCCTTCAAGACTGTTGGAAAAGCATTCCAGGTGAAGCTGGTTGAGAGAATGCAAAGAGTGTGCAAAGCTGTCATCAAGGCAAAGGTTGGCTACTTTGAATAATCTCAAATATAAATATTTTGATTTGTTTAACACTTTTTTGGTTACTACATGATTCCATATGTGTTATTTAATAGTTATGTCTTCACTATTATTCTACCATGTAAAAATAAAGAAAAAGCCTTGAATTAGCCAGCAGCATATTACCCTGCATCCCACTGCTGGCTTTCTTCTAAAAGCTAAGCAGGGTTGGTCCTGGTTGGTCCCTGGATGGGAGACCAGATGCTACTGGAAGTGGTGTGGCAGTAGGCGGCCCCCTTTCCTATGGTCTAAAAAAATATCCCAATTTCCCACCACTTCCCACCACTTGATTGGGGATGTTTCCCTGTGTACGGTGCCGTCTTTCGGATGGGACGTTAAACTGGTGTCCTGATTCTGTGGTCACTGAAGATCCCATGGCACTTATCGTAAGAGTAGGGGTGTTAAACCCGGTGTCCTGGCTAAATTCCCAATCTGTCCTTCATACCATCACGGTCACCTAATCATCCCCAGTTTACAATTGGCTCATTCATCCCTCTCCTCTCCCCTGTAACTATTCCCCAGGTCTTTGCTGTAAATGAGAATGTGTTCTCAGTCAACTTACCTGGTAAAATAAGGGTTAAATAAAATAAATGAATGAATAGGTGTTCATACTTTTGACTGGTACTGTATATACACACAAAAGTGTGTGGACACCCCTTCAAATTAGTGGATTCGGCTATTTTAGCCACACCAGTTGCTGACAGGTCTATAAAATCTAACACACAACCATGCAATCTCCGTAGACATAATATTGGCAGTAGAATGGCATTACTGAGGAGCTCAGTTTGTCAAATTTCTGCCCTGCTCCGGTGAACTCTTAAGTGCTGTTATTGTGAAGTGGAAACGTCTAGGAGCAACAATGGCTGAGCCATGAAGTGGTAGGCCACACAAGATCATAGAACGGGACTGCCGAGTGATGAAGCATGTAACACATAAAAATTGTCTGTCCTCGGTTGCAACCCTCGCTACCGAGTTCCAAACTGCCTCTGTAAGCAACATCAGCACAATAAGTGTTCATCGGGAGCTTCATGAAATGGGGTTTCCATGTCTGAGCAGCCGCACACAAGCTTAAGGTCATCATAAACAATGCTAAGCGTCGGCTGGAGAGTTGTAAAACTCGTCGCCATTGACCTTTGGGAGCAGTGGAAATGCATTCTCTGGAGTATTTAATCATGCTTCGCCATCTGGCAGTCCAATGGACGAATCTGGGTTTGGTGGATGCCAATAGAACGCTACCTGCCCGAATGCATAGCGCCAACAGTAAAGTTTTGTGGTGGAGGAATAATGGTCTAGGGCTGTTTTTCATGGGTCGGGCTAGGCCTCTTAGTTTCAGGGAAATATTAACGCTACAGCCTACAATGACATTCTAGATGTTTCTGTGCTTCCAACTTTGTGATAGAAGTTTGGGCAAGGCCCTTTCCTGTTTCAGAATGACAAAGCCCCTCTGCACAAAGCGAGGTCCATACAGAAATGGTTTGTCGAGATCGGTGTGGAAGAACTTAACTGACCTGTACAGAGCCCTGACCTCAACCCCATTGAACACCTTTGGGATGAATTTGAATGCTGACGGTGAGCCAGGCCTTTTCATCCAACATCAGTGCCCGACCTCACTAATGCGCGTGGCTGAATGGAAGCGTCCCCGCAGCAATGTTCCAACATCTAGTGGAAAACCTTCCCAGAAGAATGGAGGCTGTTATAGCATCAAAAGGGAGTCCAACTCCATATTAATGCCTATGATTTTGGAATGATGTTTGACAAGCAGGTGTCTAAATACTGTTGGTCATGTCGTGTACCTACCATGATCACTTCAGTAGCCCTGCACATCGTAATATAATGGTACTGGAATTGACCTGTACATAACTTGCATTCTCGTCGGTTTTTTAATTCTCATTTCTTGTTTTTCTGTAATCTGTATTACATTTATTCTGCATTGTTGGGAAAGAGCTCGCAAGTAAGCATTTCACTGTACTGTTTTACACCTGCTGTATCCTGTGCATGTGACAAAACGTGGACATACTGAGGAGAGTCCCTTGTGAATTGGATGTACCAGAAGAGATTAGGAGATGCTGGTAGTGTAGTTACAGCTGAAAGTTACGTAATCCTTCAAGGGCAGTAACATGTCCACTGCTGGTCAGCAGTCTCTTCACCTCTCCAATTTGAAAAAGTAATCGTTTTTATTACTAATGAAATTGTATAACTAATAGGTAACATCCAGACAAAAAAGAATAAGGAAACACTAGGTCCTATACCATAGCAAAATAGCATTCAGCAAGGATCCTCGAGTCAATGTGCCATTATGGTTAATGTATAGAAGAATAGACTTATAGACTTTATGTTCCATTCATTGTAGCTAAGAAGTCTCATAACTGGGGCTCTACACTAAGGGAGGAGCTTAAGGAATAATCAATTGTTTAGTTGAACTGGTAGATGGACTCCTTGTGAAATATGGCCCTTGTCTGGTTGATTTTGTTTGATATTTGGAACTATAAAATAATAGATATTTTACAGAGTGTTGTCTTTTCCAAATAATTTCTAAATTATACTTTGGCAGAAATATGTTAAGCTCATCTGACAAATAAACTCAGATGTGTGGATATTATTTTATCTGAAAGAAAGGCACAGACCAGTAGCCTATGGAGTAGTCCAGCATACACCTGGCCTATGCTGCCCAAAGCCACAGAGTTATCTTTACTATGCATTTAAAACAGTAGTCAAGTCAACTGATTTGTTTTATGATTTAAGCCAATGATTGACACGGGATGCAACCATGATCATCAACCCTGTCATGGCAGCGCACATTAACGTAAAATATGGTCAGTGGCATCACAATGTGGCTAGTTTATTACGCATGGGTTGTAGTCTCTAGATTTGGTCCATAAAATAAATGTCTCAGTACTGCCTGGAGTTAATCAAGTAGAAAACTGCCTGGCTCATGCTTTTCCTAATGTGGTGTTTCACTATCTCGTGAAGGTGAACCTCTGAGGGCGCACGGCACTGTGTCATATTAAACAGTCACAGGACAAGTGTAACATCAAGATTTAGTAAAGCGGCAGGCAGAAACCAGGGCAAGAACGACTGACTCAACAGGACTGCGCACACAGAACGCTGTAGTGGCGAGACCTTCACAAAGATCCAGCGCTTGGACGCAAAAGGATGGATTCTTTCAGACCGGGCTCCAGCATAGGACTGTCTCCCTCTCCAAGAGACCGACAATCACCCATCCGTTTTGATCGGGAGCACTCACAACCGGGAACAATGGCCGGATGTCGGGCGGGAACACTTGGCTTCCCATCCGAATCGTTGTGCGTAAAGTACGGGGAATTTTTAAAGAACACCGCCGCAGCAGCGGAGAGCAGTGGTGGGGAGCAGAGTCAGGATGATGACAGTGATGGCATTGGTCGGAGTGACATGGTGCTTTTTCCAGAGGAAAGGCTCATGGCATCAATGGCCAAATGTGACGCAGCAGGTAAGAAACACAAAGAGCAGAAGGTGTTGAGGCTCAACATTAACGCCCGAGAGAGGAGGAGGATGCACGACCTGAACGACGCGCTCGATGAACTGCGGTCGGTGATCCCCTACGCGCACAGCCCATCCGTACGGAAGTTATCAAAAATAGCCACTTTGCTCCTCGCCAAAAACTACATCCTCATGCAGGCACAAGCACTTGAAGAGATGAGAAGACTTGTTAGTTATCTTAACCATGGACCTGGCGTTACTGCTGCGAATACTGCTGGTGCACCCGGATTAGGGCGGTATGACCAGCAGACAGGATACCCGTTCTCTGCTGGGGTTCCGGACCCTTTCAATAGCAATGCAAATCTCTTCAATAAATAAAAATGTCAACAATAAACCTTGAACAGTTGTGTCCGACACTAACAGGGAACTTCAAGCTTCGTGAGCACAACTGAATTGACGGGATCAGCGTGACTGACAGAAGTAGTCACATATTACGAGAACATGGAGTCCTATAATATATGACTCTGTTCTGCATGGTGATTGCGTTTCGAAAATAGTTTTACAAAATCTAACTAATCTAATTAAATGACAGCTAACATGGTCAAAATGGTTAGCCTTTTAACAAATTATGTTTAGTCTTATTTAACCATTATGTCCTACGGTACATTTTCTTCAGTTTTATTAGATGATGTTCGATGGATAAATTGTATTGGTGACATAAGATAGATAGATATGTTATGGTCTGTTTTCCAGTAGCCTAAACCTCAATGCATGGGCTATGTACAATCAAACCCAAATTAGTTACAAAGAGCAATTGTGAATATTGGGTGAATTAATAGGTAGCCCATAGGCCTAAGTTTGATAATGATATCAATCAATTATAGTTTTTACCGTCAAGGACTACATTGGAAGTGTTTTAATGAATCTTTTTAAGTGCTATTGTACATTTTGTTTTAGGCTATATATCTTTTACCCAAATAAATACAATACAAATATTTTCATACATGTAATTTGGTCATTAATTGTGTAATTTACGTTTCCCTAAATACTATTTAATAATGCAGGCATTTGACAAACATGAATGGAATCATTTTATTACCAGGGACAGCATTAATGACAAACAACGATCAGAACGCTGTACTCACAGAAGAGAGTTGGTCAAACAAAATAATTCCTCTGAGCATATAGTTAATAACCTTGCAGATTCACTGGATCAATTAAGAGAATAGGTCACTATTGGAAAAAAATTAAGGAATAAAATTACTGCCACATGCAGAACTGATTTGTCCAGTTGTAATTTATTTCATGAATTGTAAATACTCTGTAGGACTCTTGAAATAGGAAAGACATTTGAATGTATAACTTAAATGGTTGGTTAATGTTATAGAAAAATGAAACTAATAAATCAGTCATGTTTTAGGGACACCACCATATTTACAACATAAAGCTTTTATCACATTGTCCTTTTACCCTGTAATATAGTTCAACTATTTGATTCAACTACTGTTGTACAGTATAGATCAGGGATGGGCAACTTTGACAGTGAAAAAATGTTAAATAATTTGAGTTAATTTCCTGCAATTCTACACATTTTGTCATGGGGTGGAGAGAAATGTTTGCCGTTTTTAATATGATATCTGAGTGAGAGTGAATAACAAAATCAATGGGGGCCCCGGTAGGTAATTCAACCACGATTACTATAGGTCAAGATAGCTGGCTAGACTAACTTACCAATCAAAAAAATGTATTGCTGACATGAGCTAATTGAGTGACTGACATAACAGGTGAACTGCTGATGCACAAACACATTTTGAAATTGCACCTTGTGTATTCTAATATTCTAACTCAACAGGAAGTTGAGACCCTGACAGTTCCTATTTCAAAAAATATATATAAATTAAATATTATTTCATTTTGCGACATTAATCCAGGGCCCATATATACCCTGGTATATATGGTTTTATAATGCAAGGCATAATAAACAAACATATTTTTAGTATTCAAATAAAATACTATCTGTTATAAACAGCAAAAACTGTTAACAATTAATGGATCATTCTGTCCTATGGAATAAAACACCAAAGGTCCCTAGCTAGCAGATTCGCCAATCCTGCCCACTGTTAGTCTGTCCTAATATAATACATTGACAAATTAGCAATGCATTGCTGTTCAGTCAATAGCTACTTGTGTGAATAATAATCCATGTGTGTCCCAAATGGCACCCTATTGCCAATATAGTGCAGTACTTTTGACAAAAGCCCTATGGTTCCTGGTCTAAAGTAGTGCACTATGTAGGGAATAAATAGGGTACCATTTGGGATGCATCCGATGAGAAATCAAATCCATCAGCCACACAGGGCTCAGCCCTCTAGTGTTTGTTCATATACAGATGTCCTCCTCCTCTCAGGATCGACGTAGCCTGTAGCGGATCTGGACGTCACTGGTAGGGAGCAGGATGCCCAGGCCAGCACGGCTGGGGTCCAGGGTACACGGCTTCTGCCCCTCCAACACCTCCATGTCAAAGTAGAGTAGCAGCAGAGAGAGGAACTGCTTTATCTCATTCACCGCAAAGTGCCTTCCCGGGCACTTAGTGGAGCCCGAGCCGAAAGACATCCGGTAGTACTTCAGCTTCTGGCCGTCCTTATAGAAGTCTGTCTTTTCCTTTCCGTTTTCGATGTATCGGTCAAACTTGTAGATCTATCAGAGGGGTAATATAAATAAGTGTGTAAAGCTTTATTTTTCAGCGCCTTAAATAATAAAGGTTAATATTCCATCTTATTGCATATTCCAGGAATGTTTCCATTTTGCTTAGTCACAGATCATGGCAAGGTTATCACCAGTCACACCCAGATTACATTAGCATGCATGCAGTGACCTTCTGAAGGCCAGTGGGTGGATTCAATCTTTCACAGTCCATGCATTCTGCTCATTAATCTAACCTGTGGACACACACACCAGGTGGTGTGGGAAGGCAATTCAGCAGAACAACAAAACCCCCAGACCAGACACAGTGAAGGCGAGAGAGCCTACAGCCATTCTAGGACGCCCACAGAATCTGAACGACTGGTCTTCTTTACCTCTGGATTCTCGTAGATCCCGGGGTCCATGTGCATGCTCTGGGGATACAGGGAGATGAGATCTCCCTTCCTCACTCCAATGGAGCGCTCTCCCTCCAGCCGCAAGCTGAAGTCCTCCTGGGCCATGCGGATGTTCATGGAGGCTGAAGACAGCCGCAGACTTTCATTTATGGAGCTCTCTGAGAACACAACAGAACAGTTCAGTTAGTCACCAGAGGTATTTTGTTCTGGCCTATCTGAGGTACTTTTTTAAAATTGTATTTTTTTAACCTTGAGTGGCCCAGTACTGACTCACTACTGTACATACACATACTCACACAGGAGGGAAAGCTTTGAGACTTGAAGGGCTATTCGTTAGAAACATGAACTGCTCTAGCAAAATGGATAAAACACAAGCTGAATAATCATAAGTCATACATAGCTTTATTTACACATGCATACATAAAGGTATCTTGACTAGCAGTGTTTTTCATTAAAACCAATTACAATCTTAAGAGATAACACCATAGAAGAGAGAATAATACAAAACGTAGCCGAGTACCCCCTATCACTTATAAGAACAAACAGATGTGGAACAGATATTCCACTGTCTTCCCCTAAGGGAGATGACATCGTTAGTAGTGTGAGAGAGAGGGAGCCACAGAGAATCTACACCAGTGGCATTTGTCCCTGAGCATGCAGTTGTCAGAAGAGATGAGGCTACAGTCCACATGGTGGGTGCAGCAGTGTGATTTAATGTGACAGGTACAGAGCCTGGAGGGATTCTTTTGGGGGGTGGGGACAGGAAGATGTGCCCTAAAATGTACACACAGAGCACCTGCCACTACAGAGTAGGAGTGTAATAAGAAGCCCTCTGTTTGTTTGTATAGTCAGACATACAAAGGATTGGAAGGCCCTCTCGAAGCCACACTATCATTGACTCAACTGAACCCTGTGTGCTTGGGGCTGAGACCATTTAACACAATCAGGAGAGAAAATTATATGAAAAATGCAAAGGGAAATTTGGACACTGCAGACAAACCTAATCTCTTATGACAGTAGAGTAGCTGATTTGGTTCTGGGTGCTGCGATTAAGACCAACTTAACAATAATACATCATAACAATAACCTACCCAGATTCAGTAGGCTGTCCAGCTGTTCTCTGGTGAAGGTGAGGTCTCTGTTGTGGTGTGTTTCTATTCCTGAGACCTGCAGGACACCATGGATCTCCTCACGCACGACTGCAAGGGCCTCTGGGTGCGTCAGCAGGTAATACATGGCCCAGAAGGTGGCTGGGACTGTGTTTCCCACCGACGCCCATAGAATGGCAAAATGATGAGCTGGGGCAGGTAAAGGTAAGAAAGAGATATTTTAATTAAATTAAAGTTTACAGATGTTAACAAAGGTGCAGTGAAATGCTTGAGTTTCTAGCTCTCACAGTGTAGTAATACATACATAATCCCAAAAAATGCTTGAAGAAAGAAATTAAGAAATATTAGCACAAGCAATGTCAGTCTGGCACAAGAAAAAAATATATACACTACTGTTCAAAGTTTTGGGGTCTCTTAGAAATGTCCTTGTTTAAAATAACATCAAATTGATCAGAAATACGGTGTATACATTGTTAATGTTGTAAATGACTACTGTAGCTGGAAACGGCTGATTTTTAATGGAATATCTACATAGGCCCATTATCAGCAAACATCCCTCCTGTGTTCCAATAGCACATTGTGTTAGGTAATCTAAGTTTATCGTTTTAAAAGGCTAATTGATCATTAGAAAACCCTTGCAATTATGTTAGCACAGCAGAAAACTGTTGTTCTGATTAAATAAGCAATACAACTGGTCTTCTTTAGACTAGTTGAGTATTTTTGAGCATCAGCATTTGTGGGTTCGATTACAGGCTCAAAATGGCCAGAAACAAATACCTTCCTTCTGAAACTCAGTCTATTCTTGTTCTAAGAAATTAAGGCTATTCCATGCGAGAAATTGCCAAGAAACTGAAGATCTCGTACAACGCTGTGTACTACTCCCTTCACAGAACAGCGCAAACTGGCTCTAACCAGAATAGAAAGAGGATTGGGAGGCCCCGGTGCACAACTGAACAAGAGGACAAGTACATTAGAGTGTCTAGTTTAAGAAACAGACTAGAGGTCGACCGATTATGATTTTTCAACGCCGATACCGATTATTGGAGGACCAAAAAGTCGATACCAATTAATCGGACGATTTTTAAAATAGATTTGTAATAAATGACAATTACAACAATACTGAATGAACACTTATTTTAACTTAATATAATACATCAATAACATAAATTTAGCCTCAAGTAAATAATGAAACATGTTCAATTTGGTTTAAATAATGCAAAAACAAAGTGTTGGAGAAGAAAGTAAAAGTGCAATATGTGCTATGTAACAAAGCTAACGTTTCAGTTCCTTGCTCAGAACATGAGAACATATGAAAGCTGGTGGTTCCTTTTAACATGAGTCTTCAATATTCCCAGGTAAGAAGTTTTAGGTTGTAGTTACTATAGGAATTATAGGACTATTTCCCTCTATACCATTTGTATTTCATTAACCTTTGACTATTGGATGTTCTTATAGGCACTTTAGTATTGCCAGTGTAACAGTATAGCTTCCGTCCCTCTCCTCGCTCCTCCCTGGGCTCGAACCAGCAACACAACAACAACAGCCACCATCGAAGCAGCGTTACCCATGCAGAGCAAGGGGAACAACTACTAGAAGGCTCAGAGCGAGTGACGTTTGAAACGCTATTAGCGCGCGCTAACTTGCTAGCCATTTCACTTCAGTTACACAAGCCTCATCTCGGGAGTTGATAGGCTTGAAGTCATAAACAGTGCAATGCTTGACGCACAACGAAGAGCCGCTGGCAAAACACACGACAGTGCTGTTTGAATGAATGTTTACATGCCTGCTTCTGCCTACCACCGCTCAGTCAGATTATATGCAACGCAGGACACGCTAGATAATATCTAGTAATATCATCAACCATGTGTAGTTAACTAGTGATTATGATTGATTGTTTTTTATAAAGATAAGTTTAATGCTAGCTAGCAACTTACCTTGGCTTACTGCATTCGCGTAACAGGCAGTCTCCTTGTGGAGTGCAACGAGAGAGAGGCAGGTCGTTATTGCGTTGGACTAGTTAACTGTAAGGTTGCAAGATTGGATCCCCCGAGCTGACAAGGTGAAAATCTGTCGTTCTGCCCCTGAACAAGGCAGTTAACCCACCGTTCCTAGGCAGTCATTGAAAATAAGCATGTGCTCTTAACTGACTTGCCTAGTTAAATTAAGAAAAAAAAATATACAAAAAAAATACCCCCAAAAAATCGGCGCCCAAAAATACCAATTTCCGATTGTTATGAAAACTTGAAATTGGCCCTGATTAAATTGGCCATTCCGATTAATCGGTCGACCTCTAAAACAGACACCTCACAAGTCCTCAACTGGCAGCTTCATTAAATAGTACCCGCAAAACACCAGTTTCAACGTCAAGTGAGGAAGCGACTCCGGGATGCTGGCCTTCTAGGCAGCATTGCAAAGAAAAAGCCACATCTCAGACTGGACAATAAAAATAAAAGTTTAAGATGGGCAAAATAACAGAGACACTGGACAGAAGAACTCTGCCTAGAAGGCCAGCATCCCGGAGTCGCCTCTTCACTGTTGACATTAAGACTAAGGTACCACGTTCATCTGTACAAACAATAGTAGGCACTGCTCCAAAACCGCCATTAAAAAAAGCCAGATTACGGTTTGCAACTACACATGGGGACAAAGATCGGTCAGGAAGTTAAAGCTTGGTTGCAAATGGGTCTTCCAAATGGACAATGACCCCAAGCATACTTCCAAAGTTGTGGCAAAATGGCTTAAGGACAACAAAGTCAAGGTATTGGAGTGGCCATCACAAAGCCCTGACCTCAATCCTATAGAACATTTGTGGGCAGAACTGAAAAAGCGTGTGCGAGCATGGAGGCCTACAAACCTGACTCAGTTACACCAGCTCCAGCAGGAGGAATGGGCCAAAACTCACCCAACTTATTGTGGGAAGCTTATGGAAGGCTATCCGAAACGTTTGACCAAAGTTAAACAATTTAAAGGCAATGCTACCAAATACTAATTGAGTGTATGTAAACTTCTGATCCACTGGGAATGTGATGAAATAAATAAAAGCTAAAATAAATCTCTACTATTATTCTGACATTTCACATTCTTAAAATAAAGTGGTGATCCTAACTGACCTGAGACGGGGGATTTTTACTCGGATTAAATGTCAGGAATTGTGAAAAACTGAGATTAAATGTATTTGGCTAAGGTGTATGTAAACTTCCGACTTCAACTGTACATAGGGCAGCAGTCTCCAAGGTGCAGGGTACAGTACCCGGGTGGTAGCCGGCTAGCAACAGTGACTCAGGGCAGGGTATTGGGTGAGAGATACCCAGAGTTACTCGGTAGGAGTTACAACTGAGGTTTGGAATGTCCTTGTTGAAGTCAAAATAGAACATTTTATGTTGTAGGTGTATACAGAGAGAAAAGCATCTGTGTTTACCTGCTTTATCGACATCTCCCAAGGAGTCATACTGTTCAAGCACTGCTGCTCTTTCCTTTATGAACCCTGAGGTGTTGGACCATCCAGACATTCTCTGAGGGTGGAAGTAGTTGATCAGTTTATCCCGAGTGGCCTTGGTTCCTCCCAGCAGAGAGATAGGGATCCTGGCGATGAGGAGGGGAAACATGGTGTCGAACTTGACAAAGTCCTCTCGAAGCGTCACCATTCCGCTGTGTCTGCTGGAATGGGCAGGCTTGCCAAACAGGGTCAGGAAAGTAGCCTCAAACATGATTGAATTGCAGAGTTGGTACACACTTTCAGTCCTCCACTCGCTCTCCCCAGTAAGGTAGTCTTGTCGGAACACAAACATGAGATTTCCCATCAAGCTTTCTGTCAGGTTATTGAGGTTGTCGCCCTGTAGAAGGTGGAAGGACCTCTGGATGTGCTCGCTCATACCGGGGAACTTTCCGCTCCCGACAGGGGGGTAGCCGAACGTCAAGGGGGCCACTTGGTCAGAAAACTCATGGAAGTCCAGCTGTTTTTTATGTTTGATGACATACGGATACAGCAACGGATTCATTATGAAGGTCATGTATTTGCCTGAAGGGGAAATGTGAGAACAGGATTGTATTTCAGGCATGAAACGTGTGTAATATACTGTCTAATCATATTGTTAGTAACTTTACTGTTTTTAAAGACCATTTAAAGAGGATTATTTCGTAAGAAGCACAATACATATACATTTCATCAAACATTTCATCAAAATTCCTTTGCTCCTTTTTTAACCATACTATGATAAAATGTATACATTAAACACTACTATTACCCACCAGCAATCAGCACAGTAAATACATCTCCATGTTTCTCCTTATGTGCTGCCAGAAACCTATGTGCATTCTTCCCAAACTCCAAAGCCTTTCCAAGGAATGGGATCCAACCATTTATAAGTGGAGGCTCCCCATCTCTCCTATAATAGAGAAGAACATAGGAAATGTGTATTTTACATTAGGTAAAAACAGATATACAGTATGTCATATCAACAAATATATCCATCAACAATCTTTCAGATGAAATAAGAGAAAACATAGATCTGACTGATTCAAATACAATATAAATGCAAGCCTAAGTGATTCGAACTTAAGGACAAAGAAACTACGAACATCTTTGCAATATTCATGAGACAAGGCGTACCATGTGATCAGGGGTCTCCCAAAACTTCAAGGTGGATTGGTAGCAGCTACAACTCTCCTTTACCACATACAGTGTAACAAAAAAAAAAATACAGCAGCTACTGGTCAGCAAGGTATACTGAAGAAATCATTTAAAACCTGAAAACACAGACATGACACAGAGCATCATCTCAGGCCGAATTAGCTGACAGAGTAGGAATCACTCCAGGTTTACAAACAGTATCCAGCTCAAACAGCTTTCAACAGCTGTATCTTAAGTGAATGCAGATGGGAAACAATTACAAAGGCAACATAGGAGTGAGTCCTGCATAGCAATGTCATAGCTCAGAGCGATTCCAGGAAGAGTTAGCTGATTATTTTCCCAAGGAAATGTAACATGGGCGGCAGGGTAGCCTAGTGGTTAGAGCGTTGGACTAGTGACCGGAAGGTTGCAAGTTCAAATCCCTGAGCTGACAAGGTACAAATCTGTCTTCTGCCCCTGAACAGGCAGTTAACCCACTGTTCCTATGCCGTCATTGAAAATAAGAATTTGTTAAAGGTAAAATAAAAATAATAATCTTTCACTCTATCCTATGGTTCAAATTAAATATTCTCTTCCTATCCGTATGTAGCTCATCACATCTAATGTTACTATGGTTTATTTTATTTTCAAATCAACAAGCTTTGACAAACATTTGCCGTTTAAGGCTATCAGAATCAGAGGCAACAAAAATATGTTTCTGTCCCTAGGCCAAGGAATGTCATGATGGGCTATTAATAACTGTGGTGTTGGCGGGTGCAGTAACAACCATGCATTAGATTTGACCTAAAGAAATGCTGGGAGCAATTTGTTGATCCTGTCAACAGGACTTAACACACACACACACACACACACACACGACAGGCCTAATATTTACTCCACTTTAAAGCTAGGCTTAAGCACAGAACATTATTTCTCCTTTATTGTGGATGATCTTGCAGAAGTGGCCAGAAAACTAATACAAAACTAGCTGCTTCAAAAAGCTATTATCAAATATTTTGCTAACACTTTATGTAGAGGGGTGATATGTAGCATTCATAACGCTTTTATATGCATGACATAGAATCATAATGCCCTTCATATTATGATCTTTGAAGCTTAGGGATATGTTTACCAATCAGGATTCATTTGACCAGTTAGGAGGTAGAGCTGGTGAGACATTTGCTTATATATTCTATAGCCACAGGGTGTGTACACTAGACTATTAGCATACAGTGGCTGACCTAGGGGCACAATGTTACCCGTCATCTTATCCCATCTTTGCCCTATAGACACATAATGTCAGTGGGTTATCATACTGATGAAATTGAGGCAACATTGTAAGGTGCATTATCCTACAAAGCATTGTGCCATTGAAAACAAATAGATAGGCTAACTGTTACATCATCCTTCCTTTGCTGTGTATTTGTTTTTGGAAACACGTCTTATGCAAGGAAGTATCTGTGTATCTGGAGCTGACTTGGTGCAGCACAGATCAGTCTTCTTTGCCACAAAATAATGCATGAGATCAACAAAACAATACTAATCTGTGCAACGTCAGTGCTAAACTAATATGTGTACTTATCCATCCCAGGGCTAGTGTGGAGAGAGCGGGTCATGAGACGATCTGCTATCTGTGAGACCTCAAGCTGACAAGTCTCAGCCCAGGCTTACTTGTTGTTGCTATGCTTGTGCCCCCCCACCTAGTCCACACTACTGCCTGCCAGCCACTTGTCAGAAGCAATCAGGGAGTCTGATAGTGTCTGCCAGCAGTGAGCACATTTGGAGAGGCCAGCATCAGAATAAGGACCCCATGCATCAGTAACAATATTAGAACAGATGTCCACATAGCAGTGTATCAATTAGACCGCTTCTTCTTCATTCGGCTCATAACGCGGCTCGAACCCAGGACATCTGCCTTGCTCGTACACCTGACTAGGGCTTTTACAGTGACCGTATTACCGCCACACCTGCAGTCAAATTCCACCCTGATCGTTTAGTCACGGTTATTAGGCTTCTCCAAGCTATGATGCTGCTGATCATTAGTAGCCTACCAAACTCGCTAACTGCCTGGTACTCAGCACTCTATTGTCTCTCTAATCACTCTGACATCAAGCAAAATCTAATCAAACATTTCATGAGAGTCCATGTTGCACAACATTTCTATAGGCTATGCAAAACAAAATCTAATCAAAAAAGAGCATCCTATCCGCTTTCTATAGGCTAGGTCTACTATATATTTTTCTCAACATTCCTAATATTAAGCACATTGCTTCTCTTTACAACTGGAGTATAGCCTACCTGGCTGGCATGAAAATAAACCACGGGGAAAAGCCTCCTCCATTCGCTATTTAAGTACATAGATGACGTATCGTTTTCCCCCTACCCCCTGCTTCGAGACAGGTGCATGATAATGGCCCATTGTAAATCCCAAAAAATTCACACATATTATTTAGTATATGTAAAGACAAGATGAAATGAAGAATAGTCTGATGGGTGACAATATTAGCCTATCACTTGTGAATGATGCTCCAGCTTGTGTGCAGTAAGGCAAGAAACGGCACATGCCTTTTTTTGGGTACTTTTTCAAATCATAGTCCCACACCTCAATGTGGAAAGTTGTATAATTATTTGAGGTTTTATCAAGTACTTGTCAAATTGTGAATAAGAGACTGATGAAGTGTGTACAGCCAGCACAAAAAGACAAAAGCAGAGCTCATGCCTTTCATGCAACTTATTTCAAATCATTAGTCGCATCATGCAGCCTTACAATGTATTAAAAATCAAAACATATAGCCCAACGTATGTATCACAACTAAAGTTGGATAAATAACTAAATTAAGTATATAGGAGGACCTGTTTCTTTCTCTTAGGGATAGCCCCCCTTTTACATTTTTTATTCTAAATGTCATACCCAAATCTAACTGCCTGTAGCTCAAGTCCTATGTGGACAACTACAAATACCGAGGTGTCTGGTTAGACTGAACTCTCCTTCCAGGCTCACGTTAAGCATCTCCAATCCAAAATCTAGAATCGGCTTCCTATTTCGCAACAAAGCATCCTTCACTAATGCTGCCAAACATACCCTAGTAAAACTGACTATCCTACCGATCCTGGACTTCAGCGATGTAATTTACAAAATAGCCTCCAACACTACTCAGCAAATTGGATGTAGTCTTTCACAGTGCCATCTGTTTTGCCACCAAAGCCATATATACTACCCACCACTGTGACCTGTACGCTCTCGTTGGCTGGCCCTCGCTTAATATTCGTCTCCAAACCCACTGGCTCCAAGTCATTACTAGGTAAAGCCGCACCTTATCTCAGCTCACCTGTCACCATAGCAGCACCCACCCGTAGCACGCGCTCCAGCAGGTATATTTCACTGATCACCCCCAAAGGCAACTCTTACTTTGGCCGCCTTTCCTTCCAGTGCTCTGCTGCCAATGACTGGAACGAATTGCAAAAATCAATGAAGCTGGAGATTTATATCTCCCTCACTAACTTTAAGCATCAGCTGTCAGAGCAGCTTACCGATCATGGCACCTGTACATAGCCCATCTGTAAAGAGCCCACCCAACTACCTCATCCCCATATTGTTTTTTTTGTTGCACCCCAGTATCTCTACTTGCACATTCATCTTCTGCCCATCTATCACTCGAGTGTTTAATTGCTAAATAGTAATTATTTCGCCGCTATGGCCTATTTATTGCTTTACCTCCCTAATCTGACTACATTTTAGATGTCGACAATTAATCGGAATGGCCCATTAATTAGGGCTGATTTCAAGTTTTCATAACAATAGGTAATCGGCATTTTTGGACACAGATCATGGCCGATTACATTGCATTCCACGAGGAGACTGCGTGGCAGGCTGACTACCTGTTATGCGAGTGCAGCAAGGAGCCAAGGTAAGGTGCTAGCTAGCATTAAACACATGTTATAAAAAACAATCATTCTTAACATAATTACTAGTTAACTACACATGGTTAATGTTGATGATATTACTAGTTTATCTAGCTTGTCCTGCGTTGCATATAATCGATGCGGTGCCTGTTAATTTATCATTGAATCACAGCCTACTTTGCCAAACGGTGATTTAACAAGCACATTCGCAATTCACTGTTGTTGCACCAATGTGTACCTAACCATAAACATCAACGCCTTTCTTAAAAATCAATACACAAGTATATATATATATATATATATATATATATATATATATATATATATATATGCAGCAGTTTGGGCCGCCTGGCTCGTTGCGAACTGTGTTTAGACCATTTCTTCCTAACAAAGACAGCCAACTTTGCCAAACGGGGGATGATTTAACAAAAGAGCATTTGCGAAAAAAGCACAATCGTTGCACGAATGTACCTAACCATCAACATCAATGCTTTCCTTAAAATCAATACACAGAAGTATATTTTTTTAAACCTGCATATTTAGTTAGAAGAAATTCATGTTAGCAGGCAATATTAAACTAGGGAAATTGTCTTGCATTCATTGCATGCAGAGTCAGGTTATATGCAACAGTTTGGGCCGCCTGGCTCGTTGCGAACTAATTTGCCAGAAATCTACGTAAGTATGACATAACATTGAAGGTTGTGCAATGTAACAGGTTGCAATTGCCAGGTCACAATTGTAAATGAGAACTTGTTCTCAACTTACCTGGTTAAATAAAGGTAAAATAAAATAAATAACAGCAATATTTAGACTTATGGATGCCACCCATTAGATAAAATACGGAACGGTTCCGTATTTCCGTATTTGACCATATTAATGACCTATGGCTCGTATTTCTGTGTGTTATTATATTATAATTAAGTCTATGATTTGATAGAGCAGTCTGACCGAGCAGTGGTAGGCAGCAGCAGGCTCGTAAGCATTCATTCAAACAGCACTTTCCTGCGTTTGCCAGCAGCTCTTCGCAATGCTCCAAGCATTGCGCTGTTTATGACTTCAAGCCTATCAACTCTCGAGATTAGGCTGGCAATACTAAAGTACCTATTAGAACATCCAATAGTCAAAAGGTATATGAAATACAGGTTATATGCAACAGTTTGGGCCGCCTGGCTCGTTGCGAACTAATTTGCCAGAAATCTACGTAAGTATGACATAACATTGAAGGTTGTGCAATGTAACAGGTCGCAATTGCCAGGTCGCAATTGTAAATGAGAACTTGTTCTCAACTTACCTGGTTAAATAAAGGTAAAATAAAATAAATAACAGCAATATTTAGACTTATGGATGCCACCCATTAGATAAAATACGGAACGGTTCCGTATTTCCGTATTTGACCATATTAATGACCTATGGCTCGTATTTCTGTGTGTTATTATATTATAATTAAGTCTATGATTTGATAGAGCAGTCTGACCGAGCAGTGGTAGGCAGCAGCAGGCTCGTAAGCATTCATTCAAACAGCACTTTCCTGCGTTTGCCAGCAGCTCTTCGCAATGCTCCAAGCATTGCGCTGTTTATGACTTCAAGCCTATCAACTCTCGAGATTAGGCTGGCAATACTAAAGTACCTATTAGAACATCCAATAGTCAAAAGGTATATGAAATACAAATGGTATAGAGAGAAATAGTCCTATAATAACTACAACCTAAAACTTCTTACCTGGGAATATTGAAGACTCGTGTTAAAAGGAACCACCAGCTTTCATATGTTCTCATGTTCTGAGCAAGGAACTTAAACATTAGCTTTTTTTTACAAGGCACATATTGCACTTTTACTTTCTTCTCCAACACTTTGTTTTTGCATTATTTAAACCAAATTGAACATGTTTCATTATTTATTTGAGACTAAATTGATTTTATTGATGTATTATATTAAGTTAAAATAAGGTTCATTGTTCATTCAGCATTTTTGTAATTGTCATTATTACAAATATATATATTTTTTTAATTATAATAATATAATTTTTATTTTATTTTTTAAAATTTAGCAGTACCGGCTTTTTTTGGTCCTCCAATAATCAGTATCGGCGTTGAAAAATCATAATCGGTCGACCTCTACTACATTTGCACACACTGTATATAGACTTTTCTGTTGTGTTATTGACTGTACGTTTGTTTATCCTATGTGTAACTCTTTGTTGTTTGTGTCGCACTGCTTTGCTCTATCTTGGCCAGTTCGCAGTTGTAAATGAGAACTTGTTCTCAACTAGCCTACCTTGTTAAATAAAGGTGAAATCATAAAAAATATAAAAACATTTAATGGTCCCAAAACTGTAAGTTTTGAGAACAAAGAGTTACACATTACACCTATCTGGTACTCCATGCAGTCTACTCTAGACTATAGAGCAAACGCTCAAAGTATTAGAAATAGTTCAAATGGTATTTTAACCCACCAGGTCTGATCCTCAAATCAAATCCTGTGTCTCTGCTAAATGACTCAAATTTACAAAATGTAAGACATTCATTAACTACAACCCACTGTATTATAAAGGGGAAATAATACAGGTCTTTAAGATTATGCAAACTATGGTCAAAGAGCAAACTCAGTGGTGTACATAGGCTGATGCCATAGAATATTTACATTGTTACAATACTATCTATATCCCTCAAATTCAGGTCTAGAACTTAAAGCCCATTGTTTCCATCTAATCAGGGACTGTGAACTTGTCTAAAATGTACACACATATGAGTGTGCCGAATTTGAAAAAGGCTTCTCATGTTCTTACACAAGTCTGATGCTTTGTCACAATAATCGATTGCTTGATATTAGTCACATAAAGAACTTGTTTTAAAAAAAACTTGGCCAGGATTCTCCAACAAATATGTTGATCAACTTCAAGGGTTTAGACAAAAGTTTAATTCCTAGCATACAGCAACCAACGCGAACACCAACAAAATTGAAATAAACTATGAATTCATCCACCACTTGCCTTGTTCTCCTGAATCGCACGCTGAGTAAGTAGAGCGCCAAAAAGCCAAGAAACAATGGTAAAACAAACTCTAACATTTCGTTTGGGAATGATCAGACACTCCACAATAAATAAAGACTCGGGAAGTTGTAATCGACAGCTGAAATCAACCGGTCTCAGTCCTACTGGTCAATTTGTTGCTGAAAGTTGCTAAATGACGTTATGATGTTATGACGTGATGACGTCATTGCGTAATAACGTAAAACTGCGTCATTACGTAAAATACACACTAATGTTACTCAAATTGACTGGCCATCTCGGCGAAAAATATGATTTGACATTTGTTAGTTTAGATTTATTTGTTTATTATCATATATTTCTATTTGTAAAAGTAATATAAACACAACGCATTTTATATGATCACATTTTTTATTTTTAAATACAACACATTGAATTATTGAGCAATTACACATTATTGAACAATTACATTTTATTTATTTTCTTTTACGAAACCTACACATTCTGAACAATTATAGTTTTAAGCAGTGTATTGGTAGTTAGTTAACATGCTACCTAACTGATCAACAATTATAGGTACAGGCTAATAACAAGGTACAGTATATACAGTGGGGCAAAAAAGTATTTAGTCAGCCACCAATTGTGCAAGTTCTCCCACTTAAAAAGATGAGAGAGGCCTGTAATTTTCATCATAGGTACACTTAAACTATGACAGACAAAATGAGGGGAAAAAAATCCAGAAAATCACATTGTAGGATTTTTAATGAATTTATTTGCAAATTATGGTGGAAAATAAGTATTTGGTCAATATCAAAAGTTTATCTCAATACTTTGTTATATACCCTTTGTTGGCAATGACAGAGGTCAAACGTTTTCTGTAAGTCTTCACAAGGATTTCACACACTGTTGCTGGTATTTTGGCCCATTCCTCCATGCAGATCTCCTCTAGAGCAGTGACGTTTTGGGGCTGTTGCTGGGCAACACAGACTTTCAACTCCCTCCAAAGATTTTCTATGGGGTTGAGATACACCTCTAAATGACGTTTATATCTGTTTTACGAGTGGAGGCAGGCGTTAGATTACGAGCGTTTTCAAATGCAACGTTAAAAACTATGGTTTTGGGAAACGGCTCGGAAGATTTAACGACGCTCCTACTAAGGTTCTAACGATGAATTTTAAGCCTTAAAATGGGCCCTGACCACTAGGCTATCTAACAAAGACCTGTGTTAGGCGGGACAATGTATCCTTTATTAGGCTACAGGAAGTCAGTAGAAGGCCTAAATTCACAGAGTTGATGAAAGAAGCCTTGTCTATGTGTAGCAATGCGATAGTGTTGAGCTCAATACATGTTTTTCTGTTGGATTTTGTCTGCGATCTAGTCTGTTGCCATGTTCAAAACACCTAGGAACTCGGGGGAAACGAGCTCTGACTGGGAAGACCCAAACTCGCAATTCCAAATCGGAAACATCGGCATCTTTCTAGAGTTACGACTTTCCGACCTGAAGATCACTGTCATTATTTGACCTCGTTTTTTCCCCCTAGTTCCCAGTTTTCTTGAAAGCACCATATATCCTCTCTAGAACATGGTCTAATTTGTTTATTTAACCTTTATTTAACTAGGCAAGTCAGTTAAGTAAAAAAAATCTTATTTACAATGATGGCCTACCAAAAGGCAAAAGGCTTCCTACGGGGATGGGGGCTGGGATTAAAAATGTTAAATATAGGACAAAACACACATCATGACAAGATAGACCTAAAACAACAACATAGCATGGCAGCAACACATGAAAACATGAAAATGTTTGAACAACACATGAAAAAATCCTACAATGCATGAACTCCTGTCTTGTTGCTGCATGTGCACAAACAGCTAAATAACTGAGGCATAGGGCGTAGCCTACCAGCCTAGCCTTCCTGCCTTACCTACTACTGTAAACAAAGAACAATGGCATATAATTACATTAATTTATCAACTGGGTGGTTCGAGCCCTGAATGCTGATTGGCTGATAGCCATGGTATATCAGATCATGTACCACGGGTATGACAAAATGTTTATTTTTTACTGCTCAAATTACATTGGTAACCAGTTAATAATAGCAATAAGGCACCTCGGGTGTCATGTATTGTCATGTTGTGTCTTGTTTCTGTCCTTTCCCTTCACCCTGTCTCCCTCTGCTGGTCGTTATTAGGTTACCTTTTCTCCCCCTCTTTCCCCCAGCTGTTCCTTGTCTCCTCCTAACTACCTCGTCACCCCTTTTCCCACCTGTTCCCTTTTTCCCTCTGATTAGTCCTCTATATCTCTCTCTGTTTTTGTTTCTGTCTTTGTCGGATTCTTGTTTGTGTTATTCATGCCTGAACCAGACTATCGTCATGTTTGCTGCAACCTTGTCCTGTCCTGTCGGAATCTGCCGGTCCATCTGAGCCTACGTATGTTTTGTTATTAAAGAAGCTCTGTTTACGTTAATTCGCTTTTGGGTCCTCATTCACGCACCGTAACATCGGGAGTTTGTGATATATGGCCAATATACCACGGCTAAGAACTGTGTCCAGGCACTCCGCTTTGCGTAGTGCATAAGAACAGCCCTTAGCCGTGGTATATTAACCATATAATGACACCCCCTCGGGCCTTATTGTTTAAGTATACAACGGGTGGGTCTAATCCTTGATGCTGATAGGTTAAAAGCGCATTCCATTCGGTGTCTATTCCACAAGTTACAAATGGCTAAATCTATGACATTAAAATGCCTATTTACTCTGTTCCATCTGAGCAATCCACTGTCTCATCAGCCCAGGCACGGAAGTTAGAAACTTGATCTCCACTATAAAAAGCATCTAGACATGATCTCACATTTCTTTTAGACTAACATTTAGTTTTCAACAGTGGAGATATGTATAAACCTTGCTCTTTGTCTCTGACATTTTCAACATTGTTTAAATTTTCAAATTCGATCTCCAACTGTCCCATAGTAATGAACGTGTAAGGGTCGGGAGTCGGGATGAGAGAGGCAGGCAGCGTTTCTCAGCCAGTCGAAATCATTAATCAGCTGGCATCATTTTAATAAAAACAAAGAAATGTCAATTGAAAAAAGGTCAAATGAAACAAAGTGCAGCTCGTTTGCAGTCTTTCCAGCTTCAGTTTGAAGTTATTTTGTGTTATCTGTGTTGTTGGCTAGCTCCTCTGAACAACAGTTTCCTAACGAGAGAGCACATGTTCTATGCCAGGCGAAATCGTGCCTCATTAGCTTATTGTTATGGACGTATCCAAATTAATGTCCCTAGGAAACAGCTTAAACAAATGCAGCTACTGTTGTTATTCTGTCTGCACTGTTTGATGTGACTATAAGTTAGCCGTAGTTAGCTAGCTAGCAAGCAAGTACCCCTATATAGTGTTGTTATTTTTATTTCATTGTGTTACTATTTTTCCTTTAGTTTATTTAGTTTTTAAAAAACTTTTTTCAACTCTGCATTGAGGTTAATAAGGGCTCGTAAGTAAGCATTTCACTGTTGTATTCGGTACATGTGACAAATAGATTTTGATTTGATGATGTGATACTGCACAGTATGTGAATAAATAATACTGTTGAAGGTTCTAACCCTGTATAATCTCTCGTGGACAGATCTGACCAAATGACGCAATATTTTTGTTCTGGCCTAACCGAGATTAGCCTGTCTAAAGTTGAGATACAGCAAAATCCAAATGGAAGGGATTTTTTTATCAGAAAGAAACCCTCCAGCAACTGCATGCATTGATGATGACATGTCCTTGATTTAAGTGATAATGCCCGAGAAGACGGTTTTTCGTGGACATATTGGCACAGGTGTTGTTTGGCCCAAGATGAAGTCGAAGGTTACCAACATATTCAAATAATGATTGACATATTTTAATTGAAAACTTTATTTTGATGAATTTATTCATACTATTTCATCCTTCCACAAGCCATAGTCCCGAAACAAATTTTGGGTTGCTACCCAAGCCAGCTGATTGTTTGTTCCATTGGCTTGGTTGCCAGAGACGCGACCCAGTAGTTAATGTCTTTTTGTTCTGTATCTATGGACGCGACCCAGTCGTTCGTTCCAAATGTTCCATTGCCATACTGGCTGGCAACGTTCTTATCCCTTGGTAAAGAGTCAATGTGTAGGGGTATGCAAGGGTTAGTCGAGGTGATTGAGGTAATATGTATGTGTAGATAGGGGTAAAGGGACTATGCATAGATAATAAACAGAGCTGCAGCAGCATATGTGAAGAGTGTGAAGGAATGTAAATGCATATGTGTGTGTGTGTGGGGCGTCAATATGCATGTTTTGGAGTTTCAGTGTAGTATGTGCGAGTGTGTGGTTAGAGTCCAGTAAGTGTACATCGAGCTTGTGCAAGAGAGTCAGTGCAAAAAATAAGAATAATAAGAATAAATACAAATAAAATAAGAGGGTCAATGCAAATAGTCAGGATAGCCATTTTATTAAATGTTCAGCAGTCTCATGGCTTGGGGGTAGAAGCTGTTAAGTAGAGCTTTGGTCCCAGACCTGGCACTCCTGTACCACTTGCTTTTTGAGGATCTGAGGACCCATGCCAAATGTTTTCAAGAACAGGTGTTGTCGTGCCTTCTTCACAACTGTCTTGGTGTGTTTGGACAATGATAGGTCCTTAGTGATGTGGACACCAAGGAACTTGAAGCTCTCGACCGTCTCCAATATAGCCTTGTTGATGTGAATGGGGGCATGCCCTGCCCTCCTTTTCCTGTAGTCCACGATCAGCTCCTTTGTCTTGCTCATGTTGAGGAAAAGATTGTTGTACTGGCACCACACTGCCAGGTCTCTGACCTCCCCATAGGCTGTCTCATCGTTGTCAGTGATCAGGCCTACCACATTTGCATCGTCAGCAAACTTAATGATGATGTTGGAGTCAAGCGTGGCCACGCAGTCATGGGTGAACAGGGAGTACAGGAGGAGATGTTCAGTCCCAGGCTCCTTAGCTTAGTGATGAGCTTGGAAGGCACTATGGTGTTGAACACTGAGCTGAACAATGAACAGCATTCTCACATAGGTGTTACTTTTATCCAGGTGGGAAAGGGCAGTGCGGAGTGCAATAGAGATTGTGCCATCTGTGGATTTGTTGGGGCAGTTTGCGAATTGGAGTGGGTCCAGGGTTTCTTCGATGATGACGTTGATGTAAGCCATGACCAGCCTTTCAAAGCATTTCATGGCTACAGATGTGAGTGCTACAGGGCGGTAGTCATTTAGGCAGGTTACCTTGGCATTCTTTGCCACAGGGATTATGGTGGTCTGCTTGAAACATGTAGGTATTACAGACGGGGTCAGGGAGAGGTTGGAAATGTCATTGAAGACACTTGCCAGCTGGTCAGCGCATGCTCTGAGTACGCGTCCTGGTAATCCGTCTGGCCCTGCGGCTTTGTGAATGTTAACTAGTTTAAAGATCTTAATCACATCGGCTACGGAGAGCACGATCACACAGTCATCCGGAAAAGCTGGTGTTATCATACATGGTTCAGTGTTGCTTGCCTCAAAGCGAGAATAGAAGGCATTTAGCTCGTCTGGTTGGCTCGCGTCACTAGGCAGCTTGAGGCTCGGTTTCCCTTTGTAGTCCGTTATAGTTTGCAAGCCCTGCCACATCCGACAAGTGTCAGAGCCGGTGTAGTAGGATTTGATCCTAGTCCTGTATTGAAATTTTGCCTGTTTGATGGTTCGTCGGGGTGCGTAGCAGGATTTCTTATAAGCGTCTGCATTAGTGTCCCACTCCTTGAAAGCGTCAGCTTTAGCCTTTCGCTAAGTGTGAATGTTGCCTGTTGCATGGCTTCTGGTTGGGATGTGTATGTACAGCACAGGAGTATGCTGACAAGAGATCGGTTCATAATAATGGCCGGAACGGAGCAAATGGAATGGCATCAAACACCTGGAAACAATGTTGTAGGAGCCAAATAGGTCATGTTGTATATTTGCATGTTTCCAAATCATGATACATTTCTGTTGTATGTTTGTTTACCATTAATCCCCTGTCAAGTGTGTGTACCCCCTCTACAGGCCAATGGAGAATACAGTTAAAAGGCATACATGCTCCAAGGCCTACTTGGAGTCCTGGAATGGCAGCACAGTCTTTTGACCATACCATACATTGTTTACCATGCAGTTTGTTTCTTTAGTTTATTGATCAGAATTCGTTTTGGGAGGGATTGGATACATTTTTGTATCCAGAAGAGTGACAAATAAATGTAAATGTTTTGGGATTTGTATGCATCAAGACTATCATTTCACCACTCTCCATTGTGGCTAAAGGACCATTATATTGGACAATTTAGCCACTACACATGTGTTTGATGTATTTATCTCAGCTCACTGGTCACCATAGCAGCACCCACCCATAGCACGCGCTCCAGCAGGTATATTTCACTGGTCACCCCCAAAGCCAATTCCTCCTTTGGCCGCCTTTCCTTCCAGTTCTCTGCTGCCAACGACTGGAACGAACTGAAAAAATCACTGAAGCTGGAGACGCATAACTCCCTCACTAACTTTAAGCAGCAGCTGTCAGAGCAGCTCACAAATCACTGCACCTGTACATTGCCCATCTGTAAATAGCCCATCCAACTACCTCATCCCCATACTGTTATTTTTTTATTTATTTTGCTCCTTTGCACCCCAGTATCTCTACTTAAACATTCGTCTTCTGCACATCTATCACTCCAGTGTTTAATTGCTATATTGTAAATATTTCGCCACTATGGCCTATTTATTGCCTTACCTCCCTTACCTACCTCATTTGCACACACTGTATATATACTTTTTCTATTGTATTATTGACTGTATGTTTGTTTATTCCATGTGTAACTCTGTGTTGTTGTTTGTGTCGCACTGCTTTGCTTTTTTCTTGGCCAGGTCGCAGTTGTAAATGAGAACTTGTTCACATCTAGCCTACCTGGTTAAATAAAGGTGAAAAAATGTGAAACCAATACGCTCCTTCTGCTCCAGTCATTACCACGAGCCCGTTCTCCCCAATTACGGTGCCACCAACCTCCTGGGATGTACGGTCACTGTGGGAACGACGTTGAAAAATGCACTCATACACAAGCTGTGTGGGAGAGTTTTCCAGTCATCTGCTGATTCTCAGTAACTATACTGATATAAGTTTAAATATTAGACATGTGTTAACAGAATGAATGCTGAGCCCATGTGAGTGTTCAAAGCTGGATCAACATCGAGACAACTATTAGACATGTAAAAAACAGAATGTAAGCATTCTGTGGGATGAGGCAAGGTAGACCAACAAGACGTGACTGGTCTGGGCCATATCGGAACTTGTGAAGGACACGCACATGGGTTAATCATACATAGACAACATCAGCCTGAACTTGTGAAGACCTTTGGACAGGAACATTAGCTAATCAGTGATAGGCACCAGTAGGAGTATATATGTCATGCCACCAATATAATCTATGCCCCAATGGCTGAGCCAATAAGAGAATGGAAACGCAGTAAGACAACAAGATTCGTAAAATGGAGTGACAGTGTTATGTAAGGGTAAGACTGTATAAAAGCCAAGTACTAAGAATGAAGATTCAGTTCTTCCATGGAATTGCTCGGCTGTGTTACTGTTTGTAATAAAGTCTAATTTAATTTACAAGCTCCGGTATCTGAGAAGTATTTGATTTAATATTTTCCACAGCTGGTGACTGATGTGGAATACTCCTCAATGCCATCGGATGAATCCCGGAACATATTTCAGTCTGTGCTTGTGAAACAGTCCTCAAGCTTAGCATCCGCTTCCTCGGACCACTTCCGTATTGAGCGCATCACTGGTACTTCCTGTTCGAGTTTTTGCTTGTAAGCAGGTTTCAGGAGGATAGAGTTATGGTCAGATTTTCCAAATAGAGGGCGAGGGAGAGCTTTGTATACATCTCTGTGTGTGGTATAAAAGTGATCTAGAGTTTTTTTCCCATCTAATTGCACATGTGACATACTGCTAAAAATTAGGTAAAACAGATTTCAGTTTTCCTACATTAATGTCCCTGGCCACGGAGATATCATGGATATCTAAACAGGTTGTGTTGTGCTGCATGTAAAATTGAATATCCATTTTTAGATGAAGAATGAATTACAGAGAATACAGAAGTAAGACAATATGAAAGAGAGGTTAAACAGGCTAGTAATAGGGGTTGCAACAATTTCGGGGGGTAATTTTAGAAGAGAGGGTTCAGATTGTCCAGCTGATTTGTCACAGGATGTTTTTGTGCTGTTCAAGGGCAGTCAAGTCTGGGGTGAACCAAGGGCTCTGTCTGTTCTTAGTTCTACATTTTTTGAAAGGGGCATGCTTGTTTAAGATGGTGAGGAAAGCACTTTTAAAGAGCAACCAGGGATCCTCTACTGATGGGATGAGGTCAATATCCTTCCAGGGCCAGGTTGATTAGAAAGGCCTGCTCGCTGAAGTGTTTTAGGGAGCGTTTGACAGTGATGAGGGGTGGTCGTTTGAACGCGGACTCATTATGGATGCAGGCAATTAGGCAGTGATTGCTGAGACCCTGGTTGAAGACAGCAGAGGTGTATTTAGAGGTCAAGTTCGTCAGGATGATATCTAAGAGGGTGCCCATGGTTAACGATTTAGGGTTGTACCTGGTAGTTTCCTTGATAATTTGTGTGAGATTGAGGGCATTTAGTTTAGATTGTAGGACGGCCGGAGTGTTAAGCATATCCCAGTTTAGATCACCTAACAGTACGAACTCTGAAGATAGATGGTGGGCAATCAATTCACATATGGTGTCCAGGGCACACCTGGGGGCTGATGGGGGTCTATAACAAGCGGCAACGGTGAGAGACTTGTTTCTCAAAAGGTGGATTTTTAAAAGTAGAAGCTCGAATTGTTTGGGCACAGACCTAGATAGTAAGACAGAACTCTGCAGGCCCTCTCTGCAGTAGATTGCAACTCCGCCCCCCTTGGCAGCTCTATCTTGTCGGAAAATGTTGTAGTTGGGGATGGGAAATTTAAGGATTTTTGGTGGCCTTCCTAAGCCAAGATTCAGACACGGCTAGGACATCAGGGTTGGTGGAGTGTGCTAAAGCAGTGAATAAAACAAACTTAGGGAGGAGGCTTCTAATGTTAACATGCATGAAACCAAGGCTTTTACAGTTACAGAAGTCAACAAATGAGAGTGCCTTGGGAATGGGAGTGGTGCTGTGGGCTGCAGGGCCTGGGTTAACCTCTACATCACCAAAGGATGTAGGAGAAGGAGGAGAAGGATAAGGGTACGGCTAAAGGCTATAAGAACTGGTCGTCTATTTCGTTCGGAACAGAGAGTAAAAGGAGAAGATTTCTGGGAGAGGAAGAATAGATTCAGGGCATAATGCAGAGTTGAAGTCGGAAGTTTACATACATTTAGGTTGGAGTCATTAAAACTAGTTTTTCAACCACTCCACAAATTTCTTGTTAAGAAACTATAGTTTTGGAAAGTTGGTTAGGACATCTACTTTGTGCATGACACAAGTAATTTTTTAATTGTTTACAGACAGATTATATCACATTTCCAGTGGGTCAGAAGTATTACATACACTAAGTTGACTGTGCCTTTAAACAGCTTGGAAAATTCCAGAAAATGATGTCATGGCTTTAGAAGCTTCTGATAGGCTAATTGACGTCATTTGAGTCAATTGGTGGTCTCCCTGTGGATGTATTTCAAGACCAACCTTCAAACTCAGTGCCTCTTTGCTTGACATCATGGGAAAATCAAAAGAAATCAGCCAAGACCTCAGAAAAAAAATTGTAGACCTCCACACGTCTGGTTCATCCGTTGGAGCAATTTCCAAACGCCTGAAGGTACCACGTTCATCTGTACAAACAATAATACGCAGTATAAACACTATGGGACCACGCAGCCGTCAAACCGCTCAAGAAGGAGAAGCGTTCTGTCTCCTTGAGATGAACATATTTTGGTGCGGAAAGTGCAACTCAATCCCAGAACAACAGCAAAGGACCTTGTGAAGATGCTGGAGAAAAAAAAAAATTTTCCACAGTAAAACACGTCCTATATCGACATAACCTGAAAGTCCGCTCAGCAAGGAAGAAGCCACTGGGCCAAAACTGCCATAAAAAAGGCCAGACTACGGTTTGCAACTGCACATGAGGACAAAGATTGTACTTTTCGGAGAAATGTACTCTGGTCTGATGAAACAAATATAGAACTGTTTGGCCATAAAGACCATCGTTATGTTTGGAGTAAAAAGGGGGAGGCTTGCAAGCCGAAGAACACCATCCCAACCGTGAAGCACGGGGGTGGCAGCATCATGTTGTGGGGGTGCTTTGCTGCAGGAGGGACTGGTGCACTTCACAAAATAGATGGCATCATGAGTTAGGAAAATTATGTGGATATTTTGAAGCAACATCTCAAGACATAGTTAAAGCTTGGTATCAAATGGGTTTTGCAAATGGACAATGACCCCAAGCATACTTCCAAAGTTGTGTCAAAATGGCTTAAAGGACAACAAAGTCAAGGTATTGGAGTGGCCATCACAAAACCCTGACCTCAATCCTATAGAACATTTGTGGGCGGAACTGAAAAAGCGTGTGCGAGCAAGGAGGCCTACAAACCTGACTCAGTTACACCTGCTCTGTCAGGAGGAATGGGCCAAAATTCACCCAACTTATTGTGGGAAGCTTGTGGAAGGCTACACGAAACATTTGAACAAAGTTAAACAATTTAAAGGCAATGCTACCAATTACAAATTGAGTGTTTGTAAACTTCTGACCCACTGGGAATGTGACGAAAGAAATAAAAGCTGAAATAAATCATTCTCTCTACTATTATTCTGACATTTCACATTCTTAAAATGAAGTGGTGATCCTAACTGACCTAAGACAGGGAATTTTACTAGGATTAAATGTCATTTGGCTAAGGTGTATGTAACTTCCGACTTCAACTGTATATTCAAAGGTATGGTATGATGTGAGTACAGTGGAGGTAAACCTAGGCATTAAGTGACGATGAGAAAGGTTTTGTCTCTAGACTCACCAATTAAGCCAGGTGAGGTCACCGCATGTGTGGGGTGTGGAACAAAAGGGCTATCTAAGGCATATTGGGCAGGGATGGGGGCTCTACAGTGAAATAAGACAATATTCATTAACCAAAACAGCAATAGACAAGGCATATTGACATTAGGGAGAGGCATGTGTAGCCGAGTGATCATAGGGTCCAATTAGTAGCAAGAGATGAGTCAAGGAGACATGGCGACAAGGCATTTCAGACAGCTAGCAGGCCGGGGCTAGCAGATGGGCCGCCGGCGACATTGCAACGGAAGAGCCTGTTGAAACCACTTCGGATGATTATGTCGGCAGACCAGTCGTTTGGGTTCGGTATGGCTCCGTGTCGGCAGTAAAGGCTCCAGGCCAATTGGCAAAAGAGGTATTGTAGCCCAAGACTTGGCTGGTGGACCTCTTCGGCTAGCCGGGAGATGGGCCTAGCTCAAGGCTAACTGGTGCTTGCTTCGGGACAGAGACGTTAGCCAGGAGTAGCATCTCGGATTGCTAGCTAGCTGCAATGATCCGGTGTAAATGTTCAGAACTTGCGGTAGGAATCCAGAGATGTGGTAGAGAAAAAGCAGTCCGATATGCTCTGGGTTGATATCATGAAGAACACTCAACATGTACTGCACTGAAATAATGACTGGTGATTGGTTGAAAGAAATTGAGAAAGGCCTCCTGAGTGGAGCAGCGGTCTAAGGCACTGCATCTTTTCCAACAGTCTTGAAGGAGTTCCCACATATGCGGAGCACTTGTTGGCTGCTTTTCCTTTACTCTGCGGTCCAACTCATCCCAAACCATCTCAATTGGGTTGAGGTCGGGTGATTGTGGAGGCCAGGTCATCTGATGCAGCACTCCATCACTCTCCTTGGTCAAATAGTCATTTCAGAGCCTGGAGGTGTGTTGGGTCATTGTCCTGTTGAAAAAGGAATGATAGTCCCACTAAGCGCAAACCAGATGGGATGGTGTATTGCTGCAGAATGCTGTCATAGCCTTGCTGGTTAATTGTTCCTTGACTTCTAAATCAATCACAGACAGTATCACCAGCAAAGCACTACCCACAACCTCCAACCTCCATCACACCTCCTCCTCCATGCTTCATGGTGGGTACTACACATGCAGAGATCATCCGTTCACCTACTCTGCATCTTACAAAGACACTGTGGTTGGAACCAAAACTCAGAAATTTGGACTCATCAGACAAAAGGACAGATTTCCACCAGATTACCACCATTGCTCGTGTTTCTTGGCCCAAGCAAGTATCTTCTTATTATTGGTGTCCTTTAGTAGTGCTTTCTTTGCATCAATTTGACTATGGAGGCCTGATTCACACAGTCTCTTCTGAAGAGTTGATGTTGACATGTGTCTCTTACTTGAACTGTGTGAAGCATTTATTTGGGATGCAATTTCTGAGGCTGGTAACTCTAATGAACTTATCCTCTGCAGCAGAGTCTCTGGGTCTTCCTTTCCTGTGGGGGTCCTCATGAGAGCCAATTTTATCAGCTTGATGGATTTTTACGACTGCACTTGAAGAATCTTCAAGTTCAACAAAGTTCTTTAAATTTTCCATATTGACTGACCTTCATTTTATTTATAATTTTTTATTTAACTAGGCAAGTCAGTTAAGATCAAATTCTTATTTTCAATGACGGCCTAGAACAGTGGGTTAACTGCCTTGTTCAGGGGCAGAACAACAGATTTTTACCTTGTCGGCTCAGGGATTCAATCTCGCAACCTTTCGGTTACTAGTCCAACGCTCTAACCACTAGGCTACCTGCCACCCCCACTAGGCTACCTGTCGTTTCTTGGCCCAAGCAAGCAATATGGACCCCTACCTTGTCACAACACAACTGATTGGCTCAAACGCAATAAGGAAATCAATTCCACAAATTAACTTTGACAAGGCACACCTATTAATTCAAATGCATTCCGGGTGATTACCTCATGAAACTGGTTGAGAGAATGCCAAGAGTCTGCAAAGCTGTCATCAAGGCAAAGGGTGCCTACTTTGAAGAATCTGAAATAAAAAATATATTTTGTTTTGTTTAACACTTTTTTGGTTACTACATAATTCCATGTGTTATTTCATAGTTTTGATGTCTTCACTATTATTCTACAATGTAAAATATAGTAAAAATAAAGAAAAACCCTTGAATGAGTAGCTGTGTCCAAACTTTTTTACTGGTACTTTATATATACAAATCAAACACTGTTCATGCTGTTAGTGAGATGGTGGTAAAATGAAAGTAAAAATGGTAGTTTCCAAAGATGACCATAGATTTCAGAACATGTCACATCTTTTGTTTGGTACATTCTGTCCTTTTATCCCCCTATGTGTTGTTCACTGGGAGTGGCTTGAAAGACCTGTTCTCCAGCCAAATTCACACAATCACAGTAAAAGTGTCTAGAATCACATGAGGCTCCTGGCATCTAATGATCTACTTCAAAAGTATACCAACATTCAGAGGGGATACCATTGCTTATTTAGTATTACCTTGGGTACCTACCAATGTTTGTACATACAGTGCTTTTGGAAAGTTATACAGACCCCTTGACTTTTTCCACATTTTGTTACGTTACAGCCTTTTTCTAAAATTGATTTTTTTTTTAAATCCTCAGCAATCAACATGGAATACCCCACAAAGCAAAAACAGGTTTTTAGAAATAGAAAACAGAAATATGTTATCTACATATGTATTCAGACCTTTGGCAATGAGACTCGAAATTGAGCTCAGGTGCATCCTGTTTCTAATGATCATCCTTGAGATGTTTCTACAACTTGATTGGAGTCCACCTGTGGTAAATTAAATGGATTGGACATGATTTGGAAACGCACACACCTGTCTGTATAATTCCCACAGTTGACAGTGCATGTGAGAGCAAAAAGCAAGCCATGAGGTCGAAGGAAATGTCCGTAGAGCTCCGAGACAGGATTGTGTCAAGGCACAGATCTATGGAAGGGTACCAAAACATTTCTGCATCATTGAAGGTTCCCATGAACACAGAAGCTCCAAAATTCTTAAATGGAAGAAGTTTGGAACCCCCTAGACTCTTCCTAGAGCTGGCTGTCCGGCCAAACTGAGCAATCGGGGGAGAAGGGCCTTGGTCAGGGAGATGACCAAGAACCCGATGGTCACTCTGACAGAGCTCCAGAGTTCCTCTGTGGCGATGGGAGAACATTCCAGAAGGACAACCATCTCTGCAGCACTCCACCAATCAGGCCTTTATGGTAGAGCAGCCAGACGGAAGCCACTCCTCAGTAAAAGGCACATCACTGCCAACTTGGAGTTTGCCAAAAAGCACCTAAAGACGCTCAGACTATGACAAACAAGATTCTCTGGTCTGATGAAACCAAGATCAAACTCTTTGGCCTGAATGCCAAGTCTCACTTCTGGAGGAAACCTGGCACCATCCCTACGGTGAAGCATGCTGGTGGCAGCATCATGCTGTGGGGATGTTTTTCAGCGGCAGGGACTGGGAGACTTGTCAGGATCGAGGCAAAGATGAGTGGAGCAATGTACAGAGAGATCCTTGATGAAAACCTACTCCAGAGTGCTCAGGACCTCAGACTTGGGGCGAAGGTTCCCTTTCCATCAGGACAACGACCCTAAGCACACAGCCAAGACACCGCAGGAGTGGCTTCAGGACAAGTCTCTAAATGTCCTTGAGTGGCCCAGCCAGAACCCGGACTTGAACCCGGTCGAAAATCTCTGAAGATTCCTGAAAGTAGCTGTGCAGCGATGCTCCCCATCCAATCTGACAGTGCTTGAGAGGATCTGTAGAGAAGAATGGGAGAAACACCCCAAATATAGGTGTGCCAAGCTTGTAGTGTCATACCCAAGAAGACTCGAGGCTGTAATCGCTGCCAAAGGTGCTTCAACAAAGTACTGAGTAAAGGATCTGAATACTTATGTACAGTGCCTTGCGAAAGTATTCGGCCCCTTGAACTTTGCGACCTTTTGCCACATTTCAGGCTTCAAACATAAAGATATAAAACTGTATTTTTTTGTGAAGAATCAACAACAAGTGGGACACAATCATGAAGTGGAACGACATTTATTGGATATTTCAAACTTTTTTAACAAATCAAAAACTGAAAAATTGGGCGTGCAAAATTATTCAGCCCCCTTAAGTTAATACTTTGTAGCGCCACCTTTTGCTGCGATTACAGCTGTAAGTCGCTTGGGGTATGTCTCTATCAGTTTTGCACATTGAGAGACTGACATTTTTTCCCATTCCTCCTTGCAAAACAGCTCGAGCTCAGTGAGGTTAGATGGAGAGCATTTGTGAACAGCAGTTTTCAGTTCTTTCCACAGATTCTCGATTGGATTCAGGTCTGGACTTTGACTTGGCCATTCTAACACCTGGATATGTTTATTTTTGAACCATTCCATTGTAGATTTTGCTTTATGTTTTGGATCATTGTCTTGTTGGAAGACAAATCTCCGTCCCAGTCTCAGGTCTTTTGCAGACTCCATCAGGTTTTCTTCCAGAATGGTCCTGTATTTGGCTCCATCCATCTTCCCATCAATTTTAACCATCTTCCCTGTCCCTGCTGAAGAAAAGCAGGCCCAAACCATGATGCTGCCACCACCATGTTTGACAGTGGGGATGGTGTGTTCAGCTGTGTTGCTTTTACGCCAAACATAACGTTTTGCATTGTTGCTAAAAAGTTCAATTTTGGTTTCATCTGACCAGAGCACCTTCTTCCACATGTTTGGTGTGTCTCCCAGGTGGCTTGTGGCAAACTTTAAACGACACTTTTTATGGATATCTTTAAGAAATGGCTTTCTTCTTGCCACTCTTCCATAAAGGCCAGATTTGTGCAATATACGACTGATTGTTGTCCTATGGACAGAGTCTCCCACCTCAGCTGTAGATCTCTGCAGTTCATCCAGAGTGATCATGGGCCTCCTGGCTGCATCTCTGATCAGTCTTCTCCTTGTATGAGCTGAAAGTTTAGAGGGACGGCCAGGTCTTGGTAGATTTGCAGTGGTCTGATACTCCTTCCATTTCAATATTATCGCTTGCACAGTGCTACTTGGGATGTTTAAAGCTTGGGAAATCTTTTTGTATCCAAATCCGGCTTTAAACTTCTTCACAACAGTATCTCGGACCTGTCTGGTGTTTTCCTTGTTCTTCATGATGCTCTCTGCACTTTTAACGGACCTCTGAGACTATCACAGTGCAGGTGCATTTATACAGAGACTTGATTACACACAGGTGGATTGTATTTATCATCATTAGTCATTTAGGTCAACATTGGATCATTCAGAGATCCTCACTGAACTTCTGGAGAGAGTTTGCTGCACTGAAAGTAAAGGGGCTGAATAATTTTGCACGCCCAATTTTTCAGTTTTTGATTTGTTAAAAAAGTTTGAAATATCCAATAAATGTCGTTCCACTTCATGATTGTGTCCCATTTGTTGTTTATTCTTCACAAAAAAATACAGTTTTATATCTTTATGTTTGAAGCCTGAAATGTGGCAAAAGGTCGCAAAGTTCAAGGGGGCCGAATACTTTCGCAAGGCACTGTATATGTGATATTTCAGTTTTTTTTGCTTTGTCATTATGGGATATTGTGTGTAGATTGATCAGGGAAAAAAACAATTTACTCAAAGGCTGTAACCTAACAAAAAGTGGAAAAGGTCAAGGGTTCTGAATACGTTCTGAAGGCACTGTAGATAAACCAACCAATAAATTGATATGATCTCATTAACAGAATATCTGAAATCAAACATAATTTGCTCCTCACATCTTCGAGCATAATTGAAAGCTACATGAAGATTACAGTTTTACACCAGAAGTCAGATTATTCTGTTTATTAACCTACAGTCGATTTACCGGTGCGTCAATCTAAATTACATAACAAAAAAATCCCCATGAAAATACATCAGTTTAAACTAGAGATATCATGTTTTTTCCAATTGATGGGTCTCAATCCACTGCATCCGACAGTATCGCATATAAACAATATATATATATATCCTAGATTTAAGAGAGACACTTCAAAACCTTGTTTCTTTTTTAATGTGTCATTAATGCGTTTCTATGGGATTTAGTAGTAAATGCTAAAATCAATATTTTATAAGAAAATACATAAAGGTATCCTAAAATGTCACGCTCTGACCTTAGAGATCCTTATTTATTCTCTATGTTTGGTTAGGTCAGGGTGTGACTCGGGTGGGAAAATCTATGTTTTCTATTTCTTTGTTGTTTTGCGGAGTGTGGTTCCCAATCAGAGGCAGCTGTCTATCGTTGTCGCTGACTGGGGATCATATATAATTTGTGATTTTCCATTTGGGTTTTGTGGGGTGTTCGCTTTCGTTTTTTTGGGGGGGGGATTTGTTATTTTTGTTTGAGTGTTTCTTGAAAATAAATATCATTAACACTTTCCACGCTGCGCTTTGGTCCACTCTTCCTTCCCACGACGAGTGCCGTTACATAAAATTCTAAATCAAATAGCTAAATGATCCATAGTATGACCATCTTAAAACAATTCCATATGTCAGCTTAACACCCTCATTCCCCCAATGTCTTAGACTCTAAAGAATTAAAACATTTCACTCAGTGCTATGTTGATCACACATTGCACCAACAATTCCTTCTACAAGAAAGAAAACCGAGTTGTCTTTTGATGGGGCCTGGTGCCCGTGATTCCAATCAGAGTTTAATGAAGGTGAATTTGGTCTTCTTGGTGGGGCCACGAGCAGCAGCCTAGCCATCTGTCAACGTGATTGCATGGCGGCTGGTATCTCTGGAGAGTCATGATGGTACAGATTGGGCTCTGGCCTCCAGTCGGACCACATGCACAGAGCCAGATGGTGGTAGGCGCGCACACACACACACACACACACACACACACACACACACACACACACACACACACACACACACACACACACACACACACACACACACACACACACACACACACACACACACACACACACACACACACACACACACACACACACACGCACACCCACACACACACACTTATTACGAGTCCTTATCTCAGTGCAGGAGTGTAACCATTAGGAGTGTACAACCATTCCCCTCAGGAGCCTCACTCCTCCGTACACCCAAGCTGTTCCTCCTCTTCCTACATACACAGACAGATAGGCCCCGTAGCTGGCATGGGTTATGCCAAGAAAGATGATTCACACATCGCTATAATCAACGTTGTTGTTTGGTTTGCATTTCTCTCAAGGCCTAGATGTTCTGAAAATGAATGTGCTGTTTATTCAATATGGTATTCAAACAATTGTAAATAATTGTGACATTTTGTATTATTTTCGGTCCTATCCTAGAATCATGTGTCTGGGATGGAAAAAGACCTAGATTTTCATATTTCAACATCCAGCTTCTGCACACAGTTATTTAATGATTCAAGTTTTATTGTCACATGCACAGGATACAGCAGGTGTAAAACAGTACAGTGAAATAAAAACGTACAGTGACATGCTTAACTTGCGAGCGGTTTTCCAACAATGTACAATAAAGGTAGTAATTTAGATAAGAAATAAAACATGTGAAATGCAAGAAAAGAAAAAAAGAAAAAAAGAATCAAGGTCAGTTAGTGCAGTGACGTCACCATTATTACAGTGTGCAGAGGTACTGCAGGGATTTACGAAGGAACACACATGTAAATGGGTTAAAGTGGCTGGTAGCAGGACAAATACAAATAAACTCAGCAAAAAAAGGAAACATCCTCTCACTGTCAACTGCGTTTATTTTCAGCAAACTTAACATGTAAATGTAAATATTTGTACACATGACAAGATTCAACAACTGAGACATAAACTGAACAAGTTCCACAGACATGTGACTAACAGAAATTGAATAATGTGTCCCTGAACAAAGGGGGATTCAAATCAAAAGTAACAGTCAGTATCTGGTGTGGCCACCAGCTGCATTAAGTACTGCAGTGCATCTCCTCCTCATGGACTGGACCAGATTTCCCAGTTCTTGATGTGAGATGTTACCCCACTCTTCCACCAAGGCACATGCAAATTCCGGACATTTCTAGGGGGAATGGCCCTAGCCCTCAACCTTTGATCCAACAGATCCCAGACGTGCTCAATGGGATTGAGATCCGGGCTCTACACTGGCCATGGCAGAACCCTGACATTCCTGTCTTGCAACAAATCACGCACAGAACGAGCAGTATGGCTGGAGGCATTGTCATGCTGGAGGGTCATGTCAGGATGAGCCTGCAGGAAGGGTACAACATGGGGGAGGAGGATGTCTTCCCTGTAATGCACAGCGTTGAGAGTGCCTGCAATGACAACAAGCTCAGTCCGATGATGCTGTGACACACCGCCCCAGATCATGACGGACCCTTCACCTCCAAATCGATCCCACTCCAGAGTACAGGCCTCGGTGTAACGCTCATTCCTTTGACGATAAACTTGAATCTGACCATCACCCCTGGTGAGACAAAACCATGACTAGTCAGTGAAGACCAGTCCTGTCTGGTCCAGCAAAGGTGGATTTGTGCCCATAGGTGACTTTGTTGCCGGTGATGTCTGGTGAGGACCTGCCTTACAACAGGCCTACAAGCCCTCAGTCCAGCCTCTCTCAGCCTATTGCGGACAGTCTGAGCACTGATGGAGGGATTGTGCGTTCCTGGTGTAACTTGGGCAATTGTTGTTGCCATCCTGTACCTGTCCCACAGGTCTGATGTTCGGATGTACCGATCCTGTGCAGGCGATCAGCTGTCCATCCTGTCTCCCTGTAGCGCTGTCTTAGGCGTCTCACAGTATGAACAATTTTTGGCCCTGGCCACATCTGCAGTCATGCCTCCTTGCAGCAAGCTTAAGGCACATTCACCCAGATGAGCAGGGACCCTGGGCATCTTTCTTTTGGTGTTTTTCAGAGTCAGTAGAAAGGCCTCTTTAGTACCCTAAGTTTTAATAATTGTGACCTTAATTGCCTACTGTTCTTAAGCTGTTAGTGTCTTAATGACCGTTCCACAGGTGCATGTTCATTAATTGTTTATGGTTCATTGAACAAGCATGGGAAACAGTGTTTAAACCCTTTACAATGAAGATCTGTGAAGTTATTTGGATTTTTACGAATTATCTTTGAAAGACAGGGTCCTGCAAAAGGGACGTTTCTTTTTTTGCTGAGTTTCAGAGCCTGTTGGTTTGCGACCAGATGCTCCGATACCCTCTGCTGGACGGGAGCAGAGAGAACAGTCCATGGCTCGGGTAGCTGTATTCCTTAGCAGTTTTTCAGGCCTTACTCAGACAACACCTGGCATGAATGTCTTGGATGGCTGGGAGCTCACCCTCAGTGATGCGCTGGGCCGTCCGCACCACCTACTGTAGGGCCTTGCGGTCACCGGTGGAGAAATTGCCATACTAGGCGGTGATACAGCCAGCCACGATGGTACATTTGATTTTGTCAGCCAAACATATTAGTTATTGTTCTGCTATGTGAGTCATGTTGACATTGACCAAGAAAAGATACAGAAATCCTGGAAACGTGTCAGAAAACCCTTTATTTACTCCTCTATTAGTACCAGCAAACAGCTGGCCATCACTGACAATAACTGCTTTCCAGTGGCTCACACCCAAAAATACATCTTGGCTTGGCTCAGGTCCCATGACAATTATGGCCAAATTGATGAGGTTGAGAGGTATAACAATTCTGGCCTTCAACAAAATGGCCATGAGGGGTGGCTAGCTCTTGGAACAGCATTTAATTTAATTCAAGCAATACAATGTAATGCAACACTTTACAGACCATCTGCAGATACAGTATTGGCATTCCATTCCACTCTGGGGATATTAAATCATCGGCTTGACTAAGGCTATTCTAAAATCACCAGTCTGTCGACTGCAAACCGCCTGGCGGATGGATATATAGTATAAACCTTTTCAACGGCTTTTTGAGGTCTATAGACAGCTCATACTATCGCCACAGTCTATTGATGACCTGGGTCCTTTGGTTCGTACACAGTAATGACTACTGTAAATAATCACACACACTCCGCAGGGCCAGTATGGTGATCAATCAGGTGCATGTGTGTTTGTGCCTGTTCCATGCATGTTGCAGTGTTTTGACACCACACATAGAGAGCCAGGCTGGGTGTGGGAGGAGCACCATATGGGCTGGGACTTCATGGTCTGATCTATCTCTGCTTCTTCTCCATAGGCTCCCTCCCTTGAATAGGAAACCGAGCATGAATGACCTTCAATGTGCCATGATCCTTTGTTTACAACATTAGCCTCCAACTGACAGAAACATCAAAAAATACCTGTATGTAAATGTAGATGTCTGACCAAGATGATAGAGGCCAGTGTTCAGTAAACAATCCCAACCAGTTCAACCCATTATGTTTGGATGTATTTACTTGCTTTGATTCACCTCCAACACCACTCACTCTTGAAGTTTAGAGGAGATGGTACAGTATCAAATGTTGATCGTATAATTCAGATCTGGATGATTATTGTAAAGAATCCATTTCAGATGGAAACAGTGGTGGAAAAAGTCCCCAACTGCCATACTTGAGTAAAAGTAAAGATATCATCATAAAAAATAACTCCATTAAAAGTGAAAGTCATCCAGTAAAATACTACTTAAGCCAAAGTTTAAAAGTATTTGATTTTAAATATACTTAAGTATCAAAAGTAATGGTAATTTCAAAAATATACTTAAGTATCACAAGTAAAAGTATAAGTGTTACGGTGCGTGAATGAGGACCCAAAAGCGAATTAACTTAGACAGAGCTTCTTTAATTACCAAACATAGGTAGGCTCAGACGGACCGGCAGATTCCGACAGGACAAGACAAGGTTACAGCAAACATGACGACAGTCTGGTTCAGGCATGAAACACAACAAACAAGAATCCGACAAGGACAGGAACAAAAACAGAGAGAGATATAGGGACCTAATCAGAGGGAAAAAGGGAACAGGTGGGAAACGGGGTGAATGGGTAGTTAGGAGGAGACAAGGCACAGCTGGGGGAAAGAGGAGGAGAAAAGGTAACCAAACAACGACCAGCAGAGGGAGACAGGGTGAAGGGAAAGGACAGAGACAAGACACAACATGACAGTACATGACAGTACCCCCCCACTCACCGAGCGCCTCCTGGCGCACTCGAGGAGGAAACCTGGCGGCAACGGAGGAAATCCTCGATCAGCGCACGGTCCAGCACGTCCCGAGAGGGAACCCAACTCCTCTCCTCAGGACCGTACCCCTCCCAATCTACGAGGTACTGGTGACCACGGCCCCGAGGACGCATGTCCAAAATTCTACGGACCCTGTAGATGGGTGCGCCCTCGACAAGGATGGGGGGGGGGGGGGGGGAAAGACGAGCGGGGGCGCGAAGGACGGGCTTGATGCAGGAGACATGGAAGACCGGGTGGACGCGACGAAGGTATCGCGGAAGAAGAAGTCGAACTGCGACAGGATTAATGACCTGAGAAATACGGAACGGACCAATGAACCGCGGGGTCAACTTGCGAGAAGCCGTCTTAAGGGGAAGGTTCTGAGTGGAGAGCCAAACTCTCTGACCGCGACAATATCTAGGACTCTTAGTTCTACGCTTATTAGCAGCCCTCACAGTCTGCGTCCTATAACGGCAAAGTGCAGACCTGACCCTCTTCCAGGTGCGCTCGCAACGTTGGACAAAAGCCTGAGCGGAGGGGACGCTGGACTCGGCGAACTGAGATGAGAACAGCGGAGGCTGGTACCCGAGGCTACTCTGAAAAGGAGATAGCCCGGTCGCAGACGAAGGAAGCGAGTTGTGGGCGTATTCTGCCCAGGGGAGCTGTTCTGACCAAGACGCAGGGTTACGAAAAGAAAGACTGCGTAAGATGCGACCAATAGTCTGATTGGCCCGTTCTGCTTGACCGTTAGACTGGGGGTGAAAGCCGGAAGAGAGACTGACGGAAGCCCCAATCAAATCGGCCAGACGAGTAGGAACGGGAACGAAAAGAAGGTTCCTAGGACAAGCGCGCGGCGACGGAGTGTGAGTGAGCGCTTGTTTTACCTGCCTCTCAATTCCCCAGACAGTCAACCCGACAACACGCCCCTCAGGGAGAATCCCCTCGGGGTCAGTGGAGGCTACTGAAGAACTGAAGAGACGAGACAAAGCATCAGGCTTGGTGTTCTTAGAGCCCGGACGATAAGAAATCACGAACTCGAAACGAGCGAAAAACAGCGCCCAACGCGCCTGACGCGCATTAAGTCGTTTGGCAGAACGGATGTACTCAAGGTTCCTATGGTCAGTCCAAACGACAAAAGGAACGGTCGCCCCCTCCAACCACTGTCGCCATTCGCCTAGGGCTAACCGGATGGCGAGCAGTTCGCGGTTACCCACATCATAGTTACGTTCCGACTGCGACAGGCGATGAGAAAAATACGCGCATGGGTGGACCTTGTCGTCAGAGAGGGAGCGCTGAGAAAGAATGGCTCCCACGCCCACCTCTGACGCGTCAACCTCGACAACGAACTGTCTAGAGACGTCAGGTGTAACAAGGATAGGAGCGGATGTAAAACGATTCTTGAGGAGATCAAAAGCTCCCTGGGCGGAAACGGACCACTTAAAGCACGTCTTGACAGAAGTAAGGGCTGTGAGAGGAGCTGCCACCTGACCGAAATTACGGATGAAACGACGATAGAAGTTCGCGAAGCCGAGAAAGCGCTGCAGCTCGACGCGTGACTTAGGGACGGGCCAATCAATGACAGCTTGGACCTTAGCGGGATCCATCTTAATACCTTCAGCGGAAATAACAGAACCGAGAAATGTGACGGAGGAGGCATGAAAAGTGCACTTCTCAGCCTTCACAAAAAGACAATTCTCTAAAAGGCGCTGGAGGACACGTCGAACGTGCTGAACATGAATCTGGAGTGACGGTGAAAAAATCAGGATATCGTCAAGGTAAACGAAAACAAAGATGTTCAGCATGTCTCTCAGGACATCATTGACTAATGCCTGAAAGACAGCTGGAGCGTTAGCGAGGCCGAAAGGAAGAACCCGGTATTCAAAGTGCCCTAACGGAGTGTTAAACGCCGTCTTCCACTCGTCCCCCTCCCTGATGCGCACGAGATGGTAAGCGTTACGAAGGTCCAACTTAGTGAAAAACCTGGCTCCCTGCAGGATCTCGAAGGCTGAAGACATAAGAGGAAGCGGATAACGATTCTTCACTGTTATGTCATTCAGCCCTCGATAATCTATGCAGGGGCGCAGGGACCCGTCCTTCTTCTTGACAAAAAAAAACCCCGCTCCGGCGGGAGAGGAGGAGGGGACTATGGTACCGGCGTCAAGAGCTACAGACAAATAATCTTCGAGAGCCTTACGTTCGGGAGCCGACAGAGAGTATAGTCTACCCCGGGGGGGGGGTGGTTCCCGGAAGGAGATCAATACTACAATCATACGACCGGTGTGGAGGAAGAGAGGTGGCCCTGGACCGACTGAACACCGTGCGCAGATCGTGATATTCCTCCGGCACCCCTGTCAAATCACCAGGCTCCTCCTGTGAAGAAGAGACAGAGGAAACAGGAGGGATAGCAGACATTAAACATTTCACATGACAAGAGACGTTCCAGGAGAGGATAGAATTACTAGACCAATTAATGGAAGGATTATGACAAACTAGCCAGGGATGGCCCAAAACAACAGGTGTAAAAGGTGAACGAAAAATTAAAAAAGAAATGGTTTCACTATGATTACCAGAAACAGTGAGGGTTAAAGGTAGCGTCTCACGCTGAATCCTGGGGAGAGGACTACCATCCAGGGCGAACAAGGCCGTGGGCTCCTTTAACTGTCTGAGAGGAATGTCATGTTCCCGAGCCCAGGTCTCGTCCATAAAACAGCCCTCCGCCCCAGAGTCTATTAAGGCACTGCAGGAAGCTGACGAACCGGTCCAGCGTAGATGGACCGACAAGGTAGTGCAGGATCTTGAAGGAGAGACAGGAGTAGTAGCGCTCACCAGTAGCCCTCCGCTTACTGACGAGCTCTGGCCTTTTACTGGACATGAAGTGACAAAATGACCAGCGGAACCGCAATAGAGACAGAGGCGGTTGGTGATTCTCCGTTCCCTCTCCTTAGTCGAGATGCGGATACCTCCCAGCTGCATGGGCTCAGCACCCGAGCCGGCAGAGGAAGATGGTAGTGATGCGGAGAGGGGGGCGACGGAGAGCGCGAGCTCCTTTCCACGAGCTCGGTGACGAAGATCAACCCGTCGCTCAATGCGAATAGCGAGTTCAATCAAGGAATCCACGCTGGAAGGAACCTCCCGGGAGAGAATCTCATCCTTTACCTCTGCGCGGAGACCCTCCAGAAGACGAGCGAGCAAGGCCGGCTCGTTCCAGCCACTGGAGACAGCAAGAGTGCGAAACTCAATAGAGTAGTCTGTTATGGATCGATTGCCTTGACATAGGGAAGACAGGGCCCTGGAAGCCTCCTCCCCAAAAACAGATCGATCAAAAACCCGTATCATCTCCTCCTTAAAGTCCTGATACTGGTTAGTACACTCAGCCCTTGCCTCCCAGATTGCCGTGCCCCACTCACGAGCCCGTCCAATAAGGAGAGATATGACGTAGGCGACACGAGCAGTGCTCCTGGAGTAAGTGTTGGGCTGGAGAGAAAACACAATATCACACTGGGTGAGGAACGAGCGGCATTCAGTGGGCTCCCCAGAGTAACACGGCGGGTTATTGATTCTGGGCTCCGGAGATTCGAAAGCCCTGGAAGTGGCCGGTGGATCGAGGCGGAGATGGTGAACCTGTTCTGTGAGGTTGGAGACTTGGGTGGCCAGGGTCTCAACGGCATGTCGAGCAGCAGACACTTCCTGCTCGTGTCTGCCTAGCATCGCTCCCTGGATCCCGACGGCTGAGTGGAGAGGATCCGAAGTCGCTGGGTCCATTCTTGGTCGGATTCTTCTGTTACGGTGCGTGAATGAGGACCCAAAAGCGAATTAACTTAGACAGAGCTTCTTTAATTACCAAACATAGGTAGGCTCAGACGGACCGGCAGATTCCGACAGGACAAGACAAGGTTACAGCAAACATGACGACAGTCTGGTTCAGGCATGAAACACAACAAACAAGAATCCGACAAGGACAGGAACAAAAACAGAGAGAGATATAGGGACCTAATCAGAGGGAAAAAGGGAACAGGTGGGAAACGGGGTGAATGGGTAGTTAGGAGGAGACAAGGCACAGCTGGGGGAAAGAGGAGGAGAAAAGGTAACCAAACAACGACCAGCAGAGGGAGACAGGGTGAAGGGAAAGGACAGAGACAAGACACAACATGACAGTACATGACAATAAGTCATTTAAAATGACTGACATTAGGCAAACCAGATGGCACAATTTTCTGTTTATTTTTTATTTTTCTGACATTCAGGGGCACACTCCAACACTCCAACACTCCAACACTCCAACACTCAGAAATCATTTTCAAATTAAGCATTTGTGTTTAGTGAATCTGCCAGATCAGAGACAGTAGAGATGACCAGGGAGGTTCTCTTGATAAGTGTGTGAATTGGACCATTTTCCTGTCCTGTTATGCATTCATAATGTAACAAGTACTTTTGGGTGTCAGGGAAAATGTATGGAGTAAAAAGTACGTCATTTTTCTTTGGGAATGTAGTGGAGTAAAAGTAAAAGTTGTCAAAAATATAAATAGTAAAGTAAATTACAGATACCCCCCAAAAATACTTAAATAGTACTTTAAAGTATTTGTACACCACTTGATGGAAAGATGTAATAATCTGAAAAACTCACAACTCCTAAAAATATAGAATCTAGAGAGCAGGAGATTCAATATTTAACACAGCTAATGAGCCATTCATTTCACAAATAGGGATAATTACTTAATTACCTCAACTAATGATAATGACTTTAATGATTCAGCATTTTGGTTAATTGATCTTGATTGATTGCACACCACCAAACAGGGAAAGAGGATAAACAAGATAATTTCCTATTCAGCGTCTTTGATCTTATCTGTATAATAAATAGTGCTATATAAATTAAATTGATTATTATTCATGACAATGCTAAAACATATATATTTCACATGTGAAACTACTCCACCGCCCCTCTCATACTTTCATTGAGCTGTATTATTCGGACATTCTGAGCTATGTGGTCCCCATACTCTAGTCTAGCCCCTCGTGAAGGACACAATTGCTGTGAAAGCAACAAATCATCCACAACCTCTAATGAAATATCATTAAGGCCATTATCATTTCATAATCATGTGCTTGTTCCACCCACATCAAAGGCAGTCAGGCTCTGATAAGAGTTAATAAATAATGTATTACCAAGTGGTTCTCATTCAAAACAATGTTGCATGCCCTTACCTTAAGCCCTATTCTATTTAACAAAGCTACAATATATCGACCTCCTGTAGCCTCTATCATGCCACCTCCTTGTTGTCTGTAAAGAAAAACCTGGCTGCGATAGTTTGTGTGCTGCTAAGTAAATATGTCTCAGTAGGTCCTGGCACAGGTCTCTCTCATGCCCCTCTGATGACACTTCTTCCCCTCTGAACACAGAGTACTAAGAAGAAGGCTAATACACAACATTCATGCACACAACATGTATTGTATTGTATGGGAATAGCTATTGGCCGGGTGTAAATGATCTCATTTTACATAGCTCTGCCCATTTCTTTCTGCTCTTTATATTGTACTATTAGATAAGATCAATTAAAGTATTACGCATGTCTTTTTTTTATCGCTTTTCCTATGAAAAGTATTAACATTACAAGATCAGAAAGTGTATGTATAGCGGACATGAGCCAGGCTCGTGGTCGCATAATGAGGTACAGTAGCCCTGCCTGCGACTTCAAAATCAGTGTCCCCCTCGGCCCATAGGGAATTTCGACTTGGTCTAACGGTCAACACTTTGGTATCTTTAGTGAGAGGTCAGGGTTCAGACCCGCTGTGATATATGCCCCCTCTACAACACATTAAGAACACCTGCTCTTTCCATGAAATAGACTGACCAAGCTATGATCCCTTTTTAATGTCACTTGTTAAATCTACTTCAATCAATGTAGATGAAGGGGAGGAGACAGGTTAAAGAATAATGTTTAAGCCTTGAGAGAATTGAGACATAGATTTGGTTTGTGTGCATTCAGAGGGTGAATGAGCAAGAAAAATATTAGGAAGGTGTTCCTAATGTTTGGTATACTCAGTGTGTATGAGAAATACACTGCTCAAAAAAATAAAGGGAACACTTAAACAACACAATGTAATTCCAAGTCAATCACACTTCTGTGAAATCAAACTGTCCACTTAGGAAGCAACACTGATTGACAATACATTTCACATGCTGTTGTGCAAATGGAAAAGACAACAGGTGGAAATTATAGGCAATTAGCAAGACACCCCCAATAAACTTCTCAGTTCCTATGCTTCCTGGCTGATGTTTTGGTCACTTTTGAATGCTGGCGGTGCTTTCACTCTAGTGGTAGCATGAGACGGAGTCTACAACCCACACAAGTATCTCAGGTAGTGCAGCTCATCCAGGATGACACATCAATGCGAGCTGTGGCAAGAAGGTTTGCTGTGTCTGTCAGCGTAGTGTCCAGAGCATGGAGGCGCTACCAGGAGACAGGCCAGTACATCAGGAGATGTGGAGGAGGCCGTAGGAGGGCAACAACCTAGCAGCAGGACCCCTACCTCCACCTTTGTGCAAGGAGGAGCAGGAGTAGCACTGCCAGAGCCCTGCAAAATGACCTCCAGCAGGCCACAAATGTGCATGTGTCTGCTCAAACGGTCAGAAACAGACTCCATGAGGGTGGTATGAGGGCCCGACGTCCACAGGTGGGGGTTGTGCTTACAGCCCAACACCGTGCAGGACATTTGGCATTTGCCAGAGAACACCAAGATTGGCAAATTCGCCACTGGCGCCCTGTGCTCTTCACAGATTAAAGCAGGTTCACACTGAGCACGTGACAGACGTGACAGTCTGGAGACGCCATGGAGAACGTTCTGCTGCCTGCAACATCCTCCAGCATGACCGGTTTGGCGGTGGGTCAGTCATGGTGTGGGGTGGCATTTCCTTGGGGGGCCGCACAGCCCTCCATGTGCTCGCCAGAGGTAGCCTGACTGCCATTAGGTACCAAGATGAGATCCTCAGACCCCTTGTGAGACCATATGCTGGTGCGGTTGGCCCTGGGTTCCTCCTAATGCAAGACAATGCTAGACCTCATGTGGCTGGAGTGTGTCAGCAGTTCCTGCAAGAGGAAGGCATTGATGCTATGAACTGGCCCGCCCGTTCCCCAGACCTGAATCCAATTGAGCAAAAGTATTTAATAAGAATATTTCATTCATTCAGATCTAGGATGTGTTATTTTAGTGTTCCCTTTATTTTTTTGAGCAGTGTATATAAATCCAGCAACTTGGTGGATTGACTACACAATGATGATGCAATACTGACACCCTATGTCTACTGTATTGTACTGCAACATACGTCAATATTTTACTCTCATTTTATTATTTAAAGAAAACTGCTGACTAAGTCACTCTGGAATGCAAGCAATATTTGGTAGCGTAGAGTTTGATATTCAGACAGAGGTAAGCTCCTGAATATAAGGCGGAAAAGTAGAGGCTTCCTTTTTTTATTGTTCTTACAGTATGCATGGAGTGTGCTGCTGAATGCAGTTTGCCCATTGTTGCATTGTGAATAAAAGGCAGCGATGATGATGATAGCGGGCAGATTCCCAAAGGGAATTCCATTGATGCTTCTCTGCTGAGGTCACATGGGGCTTTGCTTCCTCTGCATTTTCATTGGGATTGTCAGTCAGTCACACAGTCTGCCAGATGACAACGGCAGCACTGCTCTTTTCTGTCTGTAGGTCTTGTGGCTGTCCTGTTTTCACCTCTACTTCAATAATACGCCAACCGTGTGGTGAAACTAAATGTAGACTTGTTGATGTATGGACATAGCTGTTTGGGAGTGCAAGTTAACATTTTCCTTCCAATCAGTTGAGCAGGTCACAAGAGCTGGGACTACAGCAAAGATAAGTCTGTGGAAAGAACCGTAGCCTAAACCCATAAATGAGGCTCTTAGCATAATTCTCATCCTCTGTTCTCCTCTACAGGGCCCCACTGGTTTCAAATGTGGGAGGCTGGACATTTTCCAAGCCTATTGGGTCCAACGTAATAGTGAGAAGAGCATGCATTATGGGAAGGAGCTCAAATACAAGGCCCTTTTGTAATGTCCCAGGGGAACAATATTCTGTTTCTCTTCACTTTTTGGGGAATTCAAAACACAAGCAAATCATACAGAGGGAAGCCAAGCCAGTGGGAAACAGAGTGAAGCAGTCAGACACTTCTCAGTAATGTGTAAAAGACATCAGTTGTCAGTAAAAGGGAAATTAATTCATTCATTCATTGAAACCAAACCATGTTATATTGTGTACATTTTTAATTGTCATGTTGAACAAACTGTCATGTCCTCAATTCAAGGCAGTACCCTATCCCATCAGCATCCATAAAATTAACAATTGGACATTTCATATAATAACATTGTTTTTTAATATTCTTTTATATAACTCTTAGGAACATACAGCTCACTCACAATGGCCCATAACACTACAGACAAACTGACAGGCAGCATACATACACACAGAACATTCCTCTGTGATTGGTGTTCATACATTATCAGTGGAAAGAACCAACTCAAACAGGTTGTAATACGTGAGTGATTAGACCGTGGATTATATGATAGAAATTTTCCCCTGAGTCGAATAAAGCTGGCAAACAAAAAGGCGGACCTGATTAATGTTAGTTGATCTAATAAATGGTTTCTGGGGGGGAAAAAGCAAATCAATAACAATACAAAGATATTAACACATTTCTAGTGAATGACTGTTGGTAAACAATGCACATTGATTGAGTGTGAACAACTATACAGTGTTTGCAAATAGGATGCATTCTGCCCTGGCATGATGGCCACAATCTAGTCAGGTGTGATTGCACGAGGTGGGAGAGTCTATAGGACATGTTTATGCAAGCAACACAGACAAATACAAGGAGAGGACAACAGTACAATTCTATACAATTATTTTTTCCCCCCTCCACAGACAGAAAATAACACTTTCAAGAAACACTTGGCAGAAACTGAACTTTTCCTTGAGACAATGGCTGAACTTTAAAAAGGGATTGTTATGTGGAGATTTACTTTGAACAGTAATAAGCTCAGCAGAAACATTTCCCATTCATACACTGTAACATGCACTGAAAACATAACCATTTCAGAAGCTGGGTAATGGGCAAGTGATCCATTATATTGACCAAACAATCCAAAACATTCACTGTTCAACACTTACAGATGACCCTGACAGAAGGCAGCACCCACATGAGTTTAACCACAGGTTTAAGGACACTGCTGGCCAATGCATTTCCAATTAAAATCTAACACAATGTGTATTTCCATCTACATATATTTAGAGAAAAATAATGTTAGGTTTAGCCTAAACTCGGTATGCCCAGAACTAAAATCTTGCGTAATTTGGTCAAATGCTCAACCATTAATGTTTATGTAGTCTGTCCACGAGAGATTATATTTAGCCTCGTCTTATTTTTAACTATGCGCTAAATCATACAAGACATTGGGGAAAGGAATGTTGTTCCCCAAAAAATGTCAGAGGCTGTACCTTAAAGAGGAACAATCCTCTTCCTTAGGAAATATATCCTAATGTTGTTCTGTAATGAGTCATACCAAGCCAATAAAGCATGACAGCACATTGTTCGAGAATAGCACAATGTTCAGACTGTGCAAAATATTCATGCTTTTACTGTAGATAAAACATCTCTTTTCCAACCAGCCACACACTCCTTTAAAACATTGCACAATCCTCCACATATATTTCATGAATGATTTAAGTTGGCATTGGAATTTAAAGAGTACCCACACGAGTTGATACAGTGTCTGCATCAGTAACCTTTGGTATGTTAAAGTAAGGAGCCTTACAGGCTTCAGAACTAAAGCAGACAGTCAGTCATGCAAGGGTATCCATGTAAACATAATGAAACAAAAGGCACCATAACTGGACACATGCTGATTACTGCATATTCTACAATACCCATTGAGAAAATAGGGAAGGAGGTCTGTTATTGTTCAAAGGTCAGTCAAAAAGACCAAGAATGATTTCAGATCATTCAAATCATTCTAACTGCAGGAACTTCATTTTGTGGCAACGTTTCTGATGGATCAATTCCTATTAAAATGGTGCCACAATAAAGCTCCTCACAATAAGACATTTTGGTTTTCAAATACATGGACCCATTTACATTTGCAGAAAGAATAGTCTAGCTCTCAATCAAAACCCAAAAGATAAGAAATAAGAATCCATTCCGGAAGCCGGTCCTCTCCCTCAATGGCTTGGTGATTCTGTATGGTGCCAGGTGGGAGTGTGTGTAAGATTGTGGGTGCGTGCATGTGTGTACTGCATACCGTTGGAATCGTTTGTTGTTACACATTGCCTTTGGCAGTCCAGCTCTTTGGCAGCTGGGAGCCTGATTCTGTCTGAAGAGGTGTAAGTGGTCTGGGAGTCACCAGTAGAAAGAGCGGGACAGAAAGTTAGCAGCAGTGCCTAGCCAGCCTGCTCCGTCCTGCCCTGTGCCCACGCTGGTCACAGCCTTGTCTGGCTCCTGGGACGGGCTCTCCTCCTCTGGAAGATAGTCTGGAAGATTCACATTCTGCTCCACTGCTACCGAACCATCCTCTGGGAATGGGATGATTACCTATACAGCAAAAGGAAGTGCTCAATTCAATGTGCACCACAAGGTAGATGATATTCCTGGCATACAAGGTCAAGGACCATGGTATTTGAATTTAGATTCTGATTAGATACCAAACTTATTTTTGTAAGCTTTGTTCTTGAGATAAGATCATTCCTTAATATTTGTAAAGGCCTTCACTGGGGAATCAAATTGACAGACTAGAAAATAACAGAGATTCAACCAAGGCTCTGTTAAGACAACAGAAACATAAAACTGGAAATTAATTCAGAAAGACAAACCTCATTTCCATCCTCTCCCCTGACCACCTGTTGAGCTTTCATTACTTCAGTTGATGCGATGGCAGAACCCAGAGCCTACAGAGGAAACAGATATTTGATTTAACAACGTCACACATCAGCCATGATTCCCTCCTCAGCATGTGTTACAGGGCCGCAGGTTGTATAACTCAACTTAATCTCTTGTAGACATACGTTTAACATCTGTCCAAGAACTCTGAGATTGGATGAATAATGAGGAACAATTGTTCCAGTGTGCAGATTTTTCAAGGCTGGTTATTTGGACAAATCAAGATTTCGCAGGGTGTGCACCTACACCTGGTATCTTTCAACTTTGGGAAGGGGAGGGGACTTTTGCCCCATACACTTGCCGGAAACTTGCAGAGAGTTGGGTTGAGCTACCAAAGAGGATCCATCCAGGTTCTGCCACTCAGTGTTATATCTCATATCTCCCTCCATCTAATCAAGCAGCTGCAAGATATTGGTTCTGGGTTGCCGAGATTAGACTCACCTCTGCCCTCCTCCATCTCCTCCCCAGAATATTATGTAATAGGACAGACAGAATGTGACTAACCTCTGCCTTCAGGTCTGAGCGGATTCTGATGATACACCTCTTAACGGCCATCTGGAATGTGAAGCTGATGACACCTCGGATCTTCAATAGGGCCTCTTCACAAAGGCTCCTCCGGCTCTGGAGGAGATGAATGGGAATAACTGTATAAACTCATTTTACATCAGGTAGTGGACTACCAGAACTGTCACCTTAGCTAGTAACTATAGCATAATGTATTACAGAACCCATCATTCTTTGTGTGACATATCAGGTTTGACTTAGTAAAGAAGTTACTGGAGCTAGCATGGTGTGCCGTCTCCTTATCAATATACTTATTGATCAGTATAGGGGCACTCACAGAGTCATCCAGGCCATCTATGTGGAGGACCACTGTTTTGGCCTGCTTGTTGGTGGAGCCCAGGAAGAACTGGGGCTTACGTCTGCAGGAGGGCTCCTTGGACTTGTATGCATCCTCACTGTTAGAGGCCTGGAGGAGTTCATAGATTTCTGAGGCCAGCAGTTTGGTCTCTCCCGGGGTGGTTGTCCTAAGGGGGAAAGGGATGGAAGATTTTAGTCATCATCTCAAAATAGTGTTAACGTACTGGCTCTTAAAGGCCCAATGCAGCCGTTTTATCTCAATATCAACTAATTTCTGGGTATTAATTAGGTACCTTACTGTGAATGTTTTTATAAAAAAAAAAAAAAAAAAAAAAAAAAAAAAAACATGGTCAAACAAAATTGCTCTTTGCATAGAAGTGATTTAAGTAACAATTTTCCTAGGACTGTCTGGGAGTGGTCTGAGTGGGGAAAACTAAAAACATAGCCGTTATAGATATAAACCTGTTATTCCCATATTATACTTATGCAAAAAAATATATATATATTCTACTGAGCCATTTACTTTGTTGGTATTTTTATATTTTATTATTTCTTATTGTTTTTGCATTGTCAGAAGGAACCTGCAAGTTTTCAAATGTTTAATCCTTCAGACAATTGAGACAGATTGTGCCTTTGAACACTGTATGGTAGTAGGTGCCAGGCGCACCAGTTTGAGTGTGTCAAGAACTGCAACGCTGCTGGGTTTTTCCATGCTCAACAGTTTCCTGTGTGTATCAAGAGTGGTCCACCACCAAATGGACATCCAGCCAACTTGACACAACTGGAGTCATTGGAGTCAACATTTGCAAATAAATTCATAAAAAATCCTACAATGTGATTTTCTGGATTTTTTTTCTCATTTTGTCTGTCATAGTTGAAGTGTACCTATGATGAAAATTACAGGCCTCTCATCTTTTTAAGTGGGAGAACTTGCACAATTGGTGGCTGACTAAATACTTTTTGCCCCACTGTACACTGAACAATAATATAAACGCAACATGTAAAGTTTGTATAATGAACTGAAGTTAAAGATGCCAGAAATGTTCCATACACAAGAAAAGGTTGTTTCTCTCAAATTGTGCACAAATTTGTTTACATCCCTGTGAGTGAGCATGTCTCCATTGCCAAGATAATCCAGCCACCTGCGAGGTGTGGCATATCAAGAAGCTGATTAAACTACGTTATCATTACACAGGTGCACCTTGTGATGGGGATAATAAAAGGCCACTAAAATGTGCAGTTGTCACACAACAGTCTCAAGTTGAGGGAGCGTGCATTTGGCATGCTGATTGCAGAAACGTCCAACAGAGCTGTTTTTTCAACAAAAATACCTCTAGTTCTTGCTCAGAATGTTTGTTTCTCTATTTATTTTATGCATTATCACTACATCTTAGAGAAGACGGAACACACACAAAATGCTACTATGAGAAACATCTGTGTCTAAGGAGATGAACTATAAAATGTTTGACATGAGTTTAGGACCTGTTGCATTTTAAAACCGTGCATCTCACACGGAAAAAGTAGCGATGCAAAGAAACATTTGCAAATAATTAAAAATATTTTCTATTTGATAATGATATCAACAGAGAAGATGAGTGAGACAAGACCATCATGATTTGGGCTTCTGCAAGGGCCATATACTCACTTTTGCATGACATTCTGAAGACTTAACATCATCCCAAGCTCTCCCCTCATTTTCTCCTTGTTTTGACGGCATTCTGCGAGGTAGCGCACAGCCTGAAGGGGACACAATCACAATTTAAGAAATGCATTCATCCCACAGCAAAATTACATTTCCACATCCAAGGTTAAGGAGCTTGGTATTTGAATTAAGATTAGAGACAGACAAGTCACTTCAGTAACCAGGTCATTGACCAGCTCGGCCCGACTGTCTGCAGTGCACTACTACTATTTCAGGCACATTTTTTCACGAGAAGTACTGCACCAAATAGTTTAGCTAGATGTAAAATTGCACGACTAAGACCTCCCTGGCAAAAATGTCAAAGTTAATGATAGATTTCTTGATCTTAGATTACTTCAGACTATTTTGAGGAAGTCTTACTACGTTGTTGCAATGGTGGCTCAAGAGGGACAGTAATATTGCAGCTTTTTTCTCGTTATTCAAGCGAAAGTCTTTAGGGAGTACACCTAGCCAAGATCTGCTAGTAGCAAACCAAACGTATGTATGCAGACACTTTTAGAACGCAATGCATCCGCTACTTGGGGCCTTACCAGGAGTGCGGAGTAGACAACCTGGGGGTTGGGGTGGTCCAGAAAAATGATGAGTCCCGGTAAGCAACCTTGGTCCTGAACGATGGCTCTTCTGTTCATGGGATCTGCAGCAAGATCCCTCAGCTGGTTCACCACAGCCAAAGCGTCTGGCTCCCCACTCATGATGCTGCCTCTTACAGACCCATGCAAGACTGAATCGACTGAGGGAGAGGAGATGGAGGGGCATTCAGATTCTGACATTAGGAAACATGTCATCTGCTGCTGTTAAATGTCTTAGCTAACTCAATAGTAAATTCAATACTCTAGCTACTGTAACCCTAGTATGGAGCTAGATAGCTACATTCCCCAGAGCAACAAATCAAATGTTATTTGTCACATACACAGGGTTAGCAGATGTTAATGCGAGTGTAGCGAAATGCTTGTGCTTCTAGTTCCGACAATGCAGTAATAACCAACGAGTAATCTAACCTAACAATTTCACAATAACAACCTTATACACACACACACAAGTGTAAAGGGATGAAGAATATGTACATAAAAAATATATGAATGAGTGATGGTACAGAACGGCATAGGCAGATTGCAGTAGATGGTATCGAGTACAGTATATACATATGAGATGAGTAGTGTAGGGTATGTAAACATATAAAAGTGGCATTGTTTAAAGTGGCTAGTGATACATTTTTTACATACATTTTCCATTATTAAAGTGGCTGGAGTGGAGTCAGTTTGTTGGCAGCAGCCACTCAATGTTAGTGGTGGCTGTTTAACAGTCTGATGGCCTTGAGATAGAAGCTGTTTTTCAGTCTCTCGGTCCCTGCTTTGATGCACCTGTACTGACCTCGCCTTCTGGATGATAGCGGGGTGAACAGGCAGTGGCTCGGGTGGTTGTTGTCCTTGATGAGCTTTATGGCCTTCCTGTGACATCAGGTGGTGTGGAGGTGATATGGTCCTTGACTGGTCTCTCAAAGCACTTCATGATGACGGAAGTGAGTGCTACGGGGCGGTAGTCGTTTAGCTCAGTTACCTTAGCTTTCTTGGGAACAGGAGCAATGGTGGCCCTCTTGAAGCATGTGGAACAGCAGACTGGGATAAGGATTGATTCAATATGTCCGTAAACACTCCCAGCCAACTGGTCTGCGCATGCTCTGATGACGTGGCTGGGGATGCCGTCTGGGCCTGCAGCCTTGCGAGGGTTAACACGTTTAAATGTTTTACTCACGTCGGCTGCAGTGAAAGAGAGTCCGCAGGTTTTGGTAGCGGGCCGTGTCAGTGGCACTGTATTGTCCTCAAAGCGAGCAAAGAAGTTGTTTAGTCTGTCTGGAAGCAAGACATCCTGGTCCGCGACGGGGCTTATTTTCTTTTTGTAATCCGTAATTGACTGTAGACCCTGCCACATACCTCTTGTGTCTGAGCCGTTGAATTGCGATTCTACTTTGTCTCTATACTGACGCTTAGCTTGTTTGATTGCCTTGAAAGGGAATAGCTACACTGTTTGTATTCGGTCATGTTTCCGGTCACCTTGCCCTGATTAAAAGCAGTGGTTCGCGTTTTCAGTTTTGCGCGAATGCTGCCATCAATCCACGGTTTCTGGTTTGAGACTGTTTTAATAGTCTCTGTGGGTACAACATCGCCGATGCACTTGCTAATAAACTCGCTCACCGAATAAGCGTATTCATCAATATTGTTGTTTGACACAATGCAGAACATATCCCAGTCCAAGTGATCGAAGCAATCTTGAAGCGTGGCATCAGATTGGTCAGACCAGCGTTGAATAGACCTGAGCAAGGGAGCTTCCCGTTTTAGTCTCTGTCTATAGGCAGGGAGCAACAAAAGGGAGTCGTGGCCAGCTTTTCCGAAAAGGGGGCGGGGGAGGGCCTTATATGCGTCACGGAAGTTAGAATAACAATGATCCAGGGTTTTGCCAGCCCTGGTAGCACAATCGATATGCTGATAAGATTTAAGGAGTCTTGTATTCAGATAAGCCTTGTTAAAATCGACAGCTACAATGAATGCAGCCTCAGGATAAGTGGTTTCCAGTTTACATAGAGTCAAATTAAGTTTTGGGGGGAATATATGCGGCTGTGATTATAATCGAAGAGAATTCTCTTGGTAGATAATGCAGGTCGACATTTGATTGTGAGGAATTCTAAGTCAGGTGAACAGAAGGACTTGAGTTCCTGTATGTTGTTATGATCACACCACGTCTCGTTAATCATAAGGCATACCCCCCACCCTTCTTCTTACCAGAAAGATGCTTCTTTCTGTCGGTGCGATGAGTGAAGAAACCAGCTGGCTGTACCGACTCCGATAGCTGGCTGTACCGTCTCAAGTGAGCCATGTTTCCGTGAAGCAAAGAACGTTACAGTCTCTGATGTCTCTCTGGAATGCTACCCTTGCTCGGATTTCATCTACCTTGTTGTCAAGAGACTGGACATTGGCGAGTAGCATGCTCGAGAGCGGTGCGCGATGTGCCCGACTCCGGAGCCTGACCAGAAGACCGCTTCGTCTGCCCCTTTTATGGCGCCGTTGTTCTGGTTCGCCGGCTGGGATCCGAACCGTTGTCCTAGGTGGTGGGCAAAACAGAGGATCTGCTTCGGGAAAGTTGTATTCCTGGTCGTAATGATGGTGAGTTGACGTTGCTCTTATATCCAATAGTTCCTCCCGACTGTATGTAATAAAACTTTAGATTACCTGGGGTACCAATGTAAGAAATAACACGTAAAAAAACAAAATACTGCATAGTTTCCTAGGAACGCGAAGCGAGGCGGCCATCTCTGTCGGCGCCGGAAGTTGTAAATAGTGTGTGTTTAGTGGACATACAGTGTCTTCAGAAAGTATTCTCACCTTTGACTTTTTCCACATTTTGTTGTGTTACAGCCTGAATTTGAAATGGCTTAACTTGAGATTTAGTGTCACTGATCTACACACAATACCCCATAATGTCAAAGTGGAATTATGTTTTTAGAAATGTTTACAAATGAAAAGCTGAAATTTCTTGAGTCAACCCTTCTGTTATGGCAAGCCTAAATAAGTTCAGGAGTAAAAATGTGCTTCACAAGTTACATAATAAATTTAATGAACCCACTCCATATTTTTTTTATGACTAGCCCATCTCTGTACCTAAGACATACAATTACATGTAAGCCGAGAAGTGAATTTCAAGCACAGATTCAACCAAAGAACATGTAGGTTTTCCAATGATTTGCAAAGGGCACCTATTGGGAGAGGGGTACAAAAAAAGCAGACATTGAATATCCCTTTAAGCATGGTGCAGTTATTAATTAAACTTTGGATGGTGTATTAATTTGACTTGAAGTCTCTCACACCCAAATACCTCTCTGCAGCTGCCACCACAACCTCTATTTTCTGCTGTGCAGTTGATAACTATTACTATAAATGCCAAAAATCCAATCTTACTGAAATATATCACTTGTTGGTTTATCCGTCTGTACTGGTACAGATCTACTTCTCACACCACTCCTCTCAGGATCCCTCCCCCTTGACCCATCGTCCCCTACTTTCTCAGCATATGACAACTTCTGCACTACTCTAACCCTGGAAACCTCAACCTGCCTCTCGCACAGGTCTGCCATTCGTTTTGCCCCCGACTACCTTATGTGAATTACAATCCCAAAGTTATGTTTTAACGTTTAGAAAACGTCAATAATCATTGCTTGTGTACAACATTCTAAACACATGGCCCTTATTTAAAAACAAAACAAAAAAAACACTTACGTAGCAGTTTTGCACAGATCCATACAACTAGATGCATCCATCTGATTAAACGACCCATCCGCTACACATGAGTTAATTAGCACAGGTGGCCCCCCTCTTATATAAACAAGCACTGTAATAGAGATATGGCCGTGTACGAACACTAACCCCATAAGAGGTGTGTACTAAACCATTTGAAAATAAAATAATTTCTCGCTGATATGAAAGATCGTTCCTAATAATACATGTTAAGATTGAGCATCGGTGCTCCTAACAAAATTCCCCCCGTACAGAAGACGCCTTCGTCCAATGAGTCTTGTATAATGGAACTGTACGGTTAAGGGCGTGTTTGGAGGACAGGCGAGTGAGTTTATAACATATTATTGTGGAAAATATAGCTAGCTAACGTTAGTACATTTATTTACCTAGATACTGTTAACTACTGGCTGAGTAACTTAATTGTTACCAAGCTTGCAAGATTATTCACCATTGTTTTGCATGCAATTACAACAGTATTTAGCAAAACAAGGGCTCAAATCATTGAACACAGCGAACATCTCTAGTTAGCATTGCCAGCTAGCTAACATTTTCTAGCAAAACAGCCGCATACCTTCAAATAAAGGGCTCTTCAGACCAGCACAATGTGCACACAGCGTCCGAGAAAGACAGCATGAAGCAAATCCGACGGGTGAAATAACATGTAGCCAGAAGCTTTTTTTTACATGTTATTCCATTACAAAAATCTGGTATTCGGCAAGCCACAAACAGGACTTTTTTTCCTTGGTGAGCAGGGTCGTCAGTAGTTAACGCAACCACACAGTCATAAACCGTGCCTATTTTTAAAATGTATCTTCTTAAAATCGGATTTTAGAGCTAGCATTAACCACACTGTTAACTTTAAATGAAGACCAAAAATAATTTTTGTTTTCATATTTTTAAGATATATACATTTTTACTGAATTTTGCCTTTGTGGATGTGTTGTCGAAGCGGCCACTCTCCACTATAAACGTCTCTGATTGGCCGTTGGAGGCGACATGCCATTCAGCTGCATTGTTCTTGAATTGGAAGAGCCGACGCCCTGTGCTTGATGTCAGATGTTGGGCGTGTTCGAAGCGGATAGTGCAGCCGACTTCCGACGGACTAATCTGCAAATCACCTTCCATTATAAATAGCTACTCATTTTTATTTGTAGATCAGTCAGTCACATGATACATCGATATGCTCTCATTCAGTACTGTATGGTGCTGCCTGATAAAAATGCATACGGTTACACGTTTTTTAATGTTGTGGCTATTCTAATCGGCTCAAGGGAAACAAGTGGGCTCAGACATCGATTTTATTTTTTGGGGGGGTTTCAAGGTTCCTTAAAGGATGTTCAAATCAAAGTTTATTTGTCACCTGCCACCCGAATACAACAAATACAACCTTAGTGAAATGCTTACTTACAGGCTCTAACCAACAGTGCAATTTTTAAGTAAAGAAATAGGTATTAGGTAAACAATAGATAAGTAAAGAAATAAAATAAAAAACAGTGAAAAGACTGAATAACAGTAGTGAGGCTATATACAGGCACCGGTTAGTCGGACTAATTGAGGTATTATGTACATGTAGGTATGGTTAAAGTGACTATGCATATATGATAAACAGAGAGTAGCAGTATCGTAAAAGAGGGGTTGGTGGGTGGCGGGACACAATGCAGATAGTCTGGGTAGCCAATGTGCGGGGGCACCGAGTAGTCGGGCTAATTAAGGTAGTATGTACATGAATGTATAGTTAAAGTGACTATGCCAATGTGATCAGCAGAGAGTAGCAGCAGCGTAAAAGAGGGTTGGGGGACACACACAATGCAAATAGTCCGGGTAGCCATTTGATTACCTGTTCAGGAGTCTTATGGCTTGGGGGTAAAAGCTGTTGAGAAGCCTTTTGGTCCTAGACTTGGCGCTCCGGAACCGCTTGCCATGCGGTAGTATAGAGAACAGTCTAATGACTAGGATGGCTGGGGTCTTTGACAAATTTTAGGGCCTTCCTCCCCGCCTGGTGTAGAGGTCCTGGATGGCAGGCAGCTTAGCCCCAGTGATGTACTGGGCCGCACTGACCCTCTGTAGTGCCTTGCGGTCAGAGGCCGAGCAGTTGCCGTACCAGGCAGTGATGCTCTCTGTTGCAGCTGTAGAACCATTTGAGGATCTGAGGACCCATGCCAAATCTTTTTAGTTTCCTGAGGGGGAATAGGCTTTGTCGTGCCCTCTTCACGACTGTCTTGGTGTGTTTGGACCGTTCTAGTTTGTTGGTGATGTGGACACCAAGGTACTTGAAGCTCTCAACCTGCTCCACTACAGCCCTGTCATTGAGAATGGGGGGGGGCTCGGCCCTCCTTTTCCTGTAGTCCACAATCATCTTCTTACTCTTGGTTACGTTGTGGGATAAGTTGTTATTCTGGCACCACCCGGCCAGGTCTCTGACCTCCTCCCTATAGGCTGTCTAGTCGTTGTCGGTGATCAGTCCTACCACTGTTGTGTCGTCTACAAACTTGATGATGGTGTTGGAGTCGTGCCTGGCCATGAGGTCATTAGTGAACAGGGAGTACAGGAGGGGACTGAGCACGCACCACTGAGGGGCTCCAGTGTTGAGGATCAGCGTGGCAGATGTGTTGCTACCTACCCTCACCACCTGGGGGCGGCCCGTTAGGAAGTCCAGGATCCAGTTGCAGAGGGAGGTGTTTAGTCCCAGGATCCTTAGCTTAGTGATGGATATTGTATCCTTAGCCCCTAGTAATTAAATCAGGGGGGCATCACAGATTATCTTTATATTTTGCCTCAAATCGAATATGGCGTCCAAAATCCTACATGGGTGCCATAATAAAATTTGATGGCGGGTAAACGATCTGTAAGTAGGAATTGTGTCACAAGAGGCATTTTTTCAGAATTGTGTACAAAACACTATAAATACTGTTAGTGTACATCAATTTTATTCTGAATCCAACATGGCCAACATGACTACACTACAACATCTTCTCCTGCATAGAAGTATTCATTGTTCATTTTCTATTGTGTTATTCTGTCTGTCAAAGGGTTTCATAACACTCTTGGTATATCTAGGACCAGGAATGGCACTGCCATGCCTCCCTTGTTTGAATAACCAAAGCCAACTGTTTTTTCAATGCGTGTTCATATTTTAATCTCATTCACACACTTACAGCATATCAACAATGGGCGATTGTACAAAATATAATAACATGCCTTTCATGACACAAGTATCAATCAATCAATCAAATGTAATTTATAAAGCCCTTTTTACATCAGCCTATGTGCTGTACAGAAACCCAGCCTAAAACCCAAAACAGCAAGCAATGCAGATGTAGAAGCACGGTGGCTAGGAAAAACTGCCTAGAAATACAGGAACCTAGGAAGAAACCCAGAGAGGAACCAGGCTATGAGGGGTGGCCAGTCCTCTTCTGGCTGTGCCGGGTGGAGATTATAACAGAACATGGCCAAGATGTTCAAACGTTCATAGATGACCAGCAGGGACATATAATAATAATCACAGTGGTTGTAGAGGGTGCAACAGGTCAGCGCACCTCAGGAGTAAATGTCAGTTGGCTTTTCAAAGCCGATCATTCAGTTAGAGATAGTTAGAGTTTGAGACAGCAGGTGCGGTAGAGAGAGATTCCAAAACAGCAGGTCCGGGACAAGGTAGCACGTCCAATCTTTAAAGTCTTTGAGGTGACCAGGACATGACCCACTGGGAAAAAACGGGTAAAATCAATGTTATTTCCAAAGAATTTCAACCCCCAATATTAAATGTGATGATGTTGAATCAATGTGGAAAATTGATTGGATTTTTAAAAAGTAATCAATGTATGGGAATTTTGTATTTCTTTCACCTACATCCAATGACATGGTGACATATTTTGTTGATTTCACATTGAATTCACGTTAGTTGACAACTGAACCAAATATAATCAAAACTAGATGTTGAACTGACATCTGTGCCCAGTGTGTCCTATCAGGGTAGCCAGTGGTGGATGTAGTTCTGGGGTTTGACCAGCTTGCACAGCTAACTGGTCATTCTGGGCAAGCTGCAGCAACAAGGGCAGTATCCTTCCTGTATGACTGGGTGGGTATTGGGGCTGTGGGGTGATCAGTTTCCATTTCTATAGTTCGGTATAGGCAGTTAGTAGATGCAGCTTGCATGCCAATGAGACCCATTGACCAACTGGAATGTTATCACAGCCTTTATTATGCTGGGGATACTCCAGTTGTGGAATGGTTGGTTGTCTGTTTGTGAAGGAAAGTCTGAAAGGGCTGTCACAAACATACTTGCTTTTAGATCTTTCCAATGCCTAATTTGTAGTAACCTTTATTACCTAGGCAAGTCGGTTAAGAACAAATTCCTATTTACAATGACGGCCTACCCCGGCCAAACCCAGACGACGCTGGGCCAATTGTGTGCCGCCCTATGGGACTCCCAATCACAGCCGGAAAGGATGCAGCCTGTAGTGATGCCTCTTGCACTGAGATGCAGTGCCTAGACCACTGCGCCACTCGGGAGCCCTTATTGGCCTGTGGGTGGAGTTTTTTATGTTGAATGTGGCAAAAAGTCCTGCAGGTCACGTCCTACGTATTTCTTTATATTCCTTTGGAAATCGGGTAGGATTATAATTTGGCCGATATTAACTGTAGGTTGTTGGCATTGATTACAGACTGGAGCACACCCATCAGGAGATGTGGAGAGTGACAGAACCTGTGGGGGGACCCCAGGTTACTTAGAGGTTAGTTAGTGTAGCGAGGTCATATACTATGACCAAGAAGTGTTGGTTGTGAGGGACATAGCACAGCTCCACACACATATACACTACCGTTCAAAAGTTTGGGGTCACTTAGAAATGTCCTTGTTTTTGAAAGAAAAGCACATTTTTTGTCCATGAAAATAACATAAAAATGATCAGAAATACAGTGTAGACATTGTTAATGTTGTAAATGACTATTGTAGCTGGAAACGGCATATTTTTTATGGAATATCTACATAGGTCCATTATCAGCAACTATCACTGCTGTGTTCCGGTGACACGTTGTGTTAGCTAATCCAAGTTTATCATTTTAAAAGGCTAATTGATCATTAGAAAACCCTTCTGCAATTATGTTAGCACAGCTGAAAACGGTTGTTCTGATTAAAGAATCTGGAGCATCAGCATTTGTGGGTTCGATTACAGGCTCAAAAAGGCCAGAAACAAATCATTTAACAAACTATTTAATGAAGTTGCCAGTTGAGGACTTGTGAGGCGTCTGTTTCTCAAACTAGACACTAATATACTTGTCCTCTTGCTCAGTTGTGCACCGGGGCCTCCCACTCTTCTTTCTATTCTGGTTAGAGCCAGTTTGAGCTGTTCTGTGAATGGAGTAGTACACAGCGTTGTACAAGATCTTCAGTTTCTTGGTAATTTCTCGCATGGAATAGCCTTCATTTCTCAGAACAAGAATAGACTGACGAGTTTCAGAAGAAAGTCTTTGTTTCTGGCCATTGTAGAGCTAGGGAGAGAGTGTCAGTGTCCAGGGTTGGACATTCTTTTTCCTTTCATTGGAGCCTCCCAGTTGCCTCATTGATCCTCAAAGAAGCTTGTGACATGAAATGCTTGGACTTGCCATGCCAAGCAGTCTGTTGCCTTTTTATATATCTAGACAAATAATTTTTGAGTGTATATGGTGGCCATTTTGGATTCCTAACATATTTGAAGTACACAAAAATATTGAGTTCAGGTACACAACAAAACAAATCTAATTTAAAACATGTACATATACAGGTGATTAAACAACCATTTAACAGTATTGTAGCAGACATATTGAATTTAGAGAAAAATCTAATGGGGGCTCCTAACATATTTGCAAGACTAGGGGCTGAACATGTAACAATCCAGAGTAACCTTTGACTGAATTTGTTTTACAGTTTTCAGTGTCTGAGCTGATTGCAATAGCCACAACATCAACACATGTAACTGTATGCATTTGTTCTTGTCAGGGAGGACCATACAGCATTGAATGAAAGCAAAGTTCATAAATATTCATAGTTGATATTTACACCTATTGTATGTGTGCTTACAGGTCTATATTCCCAAAATGCTTAATATATCCTAATGCTGTGTGTGTAGATCTATCAATTGAACCACTTTTGTAATAAAATATGTTTACAACCATCCATTTCATATATATTCACTGGTCCTAGGCCATCATTGAAAGTAATAATTTGTTCTTAACTGACTTCCCTAGTTAAAAAAAGATGAATGAGAAGTTAGAGATATGTTAGAGATATGGGAAAAAGTCAGACAAAAACTAAAGTCCTTTTTGAGGATGGACCTCTAGCCTACTAGAGCTGTATTAATGGCAGACCTTTACAAAGTGATATGTCGATACAATAAAACCACAGATCAAAGGGAAACCTTTATCAGTATCTTTAATGGAGAAAAAAAATCTAAATCGACACTATCAAAACCCAATCATGCCTTTGCACTCTTATTTATCGCTCCTCTATGCAAAACCCCAGAGAGACAACATTCTTTGTAGAACTGTAAAGAACGCCTGGGGCTTTAAACTGGACAGAGAAAAATAGAGCAAACGCATAAGTGTGACAAGTTGTTTTATTAATGAAAATGTAACTGCAACTGGCATGTATCAAAATATCAATTTGGCAAAGCTTTTCACAAAATAGTTTGCCACGCAAGTTCCTACCCGAAAATGACTTAGATCAAAATGGTAAACAGTTTTATCGAACAGTCTTGCAATAGTAACCAGAAAATACACGTTTGCCATAATATGAAAAGCACCGGTTTTCATTGGATATACTGAAAGTCCAACCAGAGACACAATCGTGTCTTGTGTACAGAATCCAAAAACAATACCAAAAATAAATTAAATATGGAATGTTTTATGTTATGGCTGGATCACTGTCCAATCTACTAATGCCAAGTCATTTCCTTTTCACACCAGAGGCAAACAGTCGGACAATGCATTGAGAGAAGACGATCGACCTTATAAAAAAAAATAAAAAAAATAAAAAAAGAACTGGTTTGGTCAATTAGTTTTGTGCATAGTTTAAAGGTATATCTTGCCAGTCTTAAAAGTTGTGTTTGCATTCTAGAAAGGGCTTCGACTCTCTAAAATAACTTTGTAGATCATGGCACAGCCATACCAGAGGCAGACCACCTAATATCAACTTTAATAAATAGTCATGCTGTTTATACCCTCAACTCAGGTCATCTGTTACTAGTATGGAAGAGTGGTTATTCAAGTGTTGAAAGAATGTTAATGCCATAAAAATAGAATCTAGATTCTATTTCTATGGTTAAGGCCACACGCATGCCCTGTTTCCCCATTACAAAACATTGTTATTAGGCTACGGTTAAATCACCAAAACACTGTACACCATATCAGTAAAGAAATACATAGATTTCATACCACATCCAATGGACTTTTTTCACACAAGTGGTCTCTGAGCTGACTGACTATTGGGTCATAAAACCTGTTATAGTTCACAGTGCAAGGAACAACGAACAGACCAAAACAGTCCTTTCAGGGCATTTGTGTTGTTCTGCAATCAGATGTTTGTTCAGTGTGTTGTCAACAGGACAAGTACTTCATGTGAGTGGTTATTCACATACAGTATGAGCTTTTTTTTTTTTACAGAACCAATGTTTAATTTGTGAAATGCAGCACAAAAGACGCTTGTAAACAGTCTTCAGAGGCAGCAGTGAAGTGGGCTCGTCACATTTCTTGTACGAGGAAGTATTACTATTAGTCTGAAATGCAGCAACACATAGAAGCTCGTCTCATTCATTCAACATGAACCTCTTTTTGAATACAAGGTTTCCTCACTTTAAAAACATTAACAAAATGTTTGCAAATGGCACTTTAATCAGAAGGGTCTTGTTGAAAACATTCCCTTCAGGTCTCTGTTAAAAGGGTGACGTGTCAAATTAGTGATGTCAGAGCAGAACTACAGTACAAAATTAAATAAAAATACATACAGCAGAAGCAACATGAGGTATATATGTATTGCTCTGTTAAAGAAAAGGGTCCAAATTCAATAAATTAAGTTAAATTACATAAAAAACAAAAACAGTGGTTAACCTAGATGCGGAGCGTGTGGCTGAGTTGCTGTGGTGCTGGGAGTGCTGGGTAATGTCGTTTCTGTCGGATGCGGAGATTCGTTTCACTCTTTCTCACCTCACCGTGGGCGCCAGTCATGCTTGGCATGTCATGACCCTTTGCTTCCCTGAGGTAATACTTTGGAGTTTGAGTCTTTGGTGGCAGGAGTCCTCTGTTCCTCTGAGGCCCTACTAGAGCTAGCCTCCTGCTTGTCCCTCCCCTCATTCCAGCCTTGCTTGTTCAGGCTCAGGTGGCTCATCATGGTCTGGGACAGCCGTGTGTCGGAGAAGCGTGACCATTCCACAAACAGAGGCTCTACCACGTACGCCATGAAACCTACAGGAGAAGACATCTCTCATTCAGAGCAAGTTCTGACAATAAATCACACAATGCTGCTAAGGTGAGAAGCAGAAACAACCACAAGCAAATGTATAAATATTAAGTAGGAGCACATTTGAAATCATTGTCAGTAGTCTTATCCGAGCCAGAATCGGCCAGAGGCCAGGAGGATCTACTATGACTGTAGCATGAGGCAGCTTGATGTTCAAGTACACCCCTGGACAGGTCACTAATTCATAGTAAAATATAAATGAATCATATACAGTGCCTTGCGAAAGTATTCGGCCCCCTTGAACTTTGCGACCTTTTGCCACATTTCAGGCTTCAAACATAAAGATATAAAACTGTATTTTTTTGTGAAGAATCAACAACAAGTGGGACACAATCATGAAGTGGAACAACATTTATTGGATATTTCAAACTTTTTTAACAAATATAAAAACAGAAAAATTGGGCGTGCAAAATTATTCAGCCCCCTTAAGTTAATACTTTGTAGCGCCACCTTTTGCTGCGATTACAGCTGTAAGTCGCTTGGGGTATGTCTCTATCAGTTTTGCACATCGAGAGACTGACATTTTTTCCCATTCCTCCTTGCAAAACAGCTCGAGCTCAGTGAGGTTGGATGGAGAGCATTTGTGAACAGCAGTTTTCAGTTCTTTCCACAGATTCTCAATTGGATTCAGGTCTGGACTTTGACTTGGCCATTCTAACACCTGGATATGTTTATTTTTGAACCATTCCATTGTAGATTTTGCTTTATGTTTTGGATCATTGTCTTGTTGGAAGACAAATCTCCGTCCCAGTCTCAGGTCTTTTGCAGACTCCATCAGGTTTTCTTCCAGAATGGTCCTGTATTTGGCTCCATCCATCTTCCCATCAATTTTAACCATCTTCCCTGTCCCTGCTGAAGAAAAGCAGGCCCAAACCATGATGCTGCCACCACCATGTTTGACAGTGGGGATGGTGTGTTCAGGGTGATGAGCTGTGTTGCTTTTACGCCAAACATAACGTTTTGCATTGTTGCTAAAAAGTTCAATTTGGTTTCATCTGACCAGAGCATCTTCTTCCACATGTTTGGTGTGTCTCCCAGGTGGCTTGTGGCAAACTTTAAACAACACTTTTTATGGATATCTTTAAGAAATGGCTTTCTTCTTGCCACTCTTCCATAAAGGCCAGATTTGTGCAATATACGACTGATTGTTGTCCTATGGACAGAGTCTCCCACCTCAGCTGTAGATCTCTGCAGTTCATCCAGAGTGATCATGGGCCTCTTGGCTGCATCGCTGATCAGTCTTCTCCTTGTATGAGCTGAAAGTTTAGAGGGACGGCCAGGTCTTGGTAGATTTGCAGTGGTCTGATACTCCTTCCATTTCAATATTATCGCTTGCACAGTGCTCCTTGGGATGTTTAAAGCTTGGGAAATCTTTTTGTATCCAAATCCAGCTTTAAACTTCTTCACAACAGTATCTCGGACCTGCCTGGTGTGTTCCTTGTTCTTCATGATGCTCTCTACGCTTTTAACGGACCTCTGAGACTATCACAGTGCAGGTGCATTTATACGGAGACTTGATTACACACAGGTGGATTGTATTTATCATCATTAGTCATTTAGGTCAACATTGGATCATTCAGAGATCCTCACTGAACTTCTGGAGAGAGTTTGCTGCACTGAAAGTAAAGGGGCTGAATAATTTTGCACGCCCAATTTTTCAGTTTTTGATTTGTTAAAAAAGTTTGAAATATCCAATAAATGTCGTTCCACTTCATGATTGTGTCCCACTTGTTGTTGATTCTTCACACAAAAATACAGTTTTATATCTTTATGTTTGAAGCCTGAAATGTGGCAAAAGGTCGCAAAGTTCAAGGGGGCCGAATACTTTCGCAAGGCACTGTACTTAAATCATATACAAACTTGGATTAAGAGGGGTAACCTTACCAATCTGTATATTGGCAACCGAGTTGGATTGCCTGTCACAGAGTGGGGTTACTTCAAGATTATGTTTCCGCTCAATGTCACCTGATGAAAAGAAGGATTGGTTAATACTTAGTATATAAACCATACTGTCATGCTTGGTTGCACTCTTAATAAACACCTGGATTGAGATTAGAGAGGACTAGCCCAGTACAGGGTTTCATGATATAGTACCTTGGTGGAAGAACTCCTCTGTCACTTTCTCGCTCCACTGTTTGCTGAGTTTCCACGGTCGGCAGGGGTTGCAAATGTCCGCACACTTCAGAGCCATCTTTACAAGGTCAATGAGGAAAAGGACAACATATAACTCAGTTTGATTCACTTTTACTGTTTCAAGCTGCACATTTTGCAACACTTCAGTCCCGCAGAGATTCACATGATCTCTTAATGCCACAAATCACATCACCACAGTTCAAAAGGGTGATGGATAGTACAGTCATTTATGCTGCTTTTGTTAGGTGGGAAACACCTTGCTCACCTGAAGGATAAAGTGTCGATGTCCTCCGTTAGTGAGGCAGAGGTCTCCCTTGTCCAAGTGTGTCCTGAACTCTGAAAGATAGTCATTCTGCCTGCTGATGTCCGTAGCCAGAATCAGGGATCCAAGCCGCTCCTCCATGTTCAATCTAAATGACAAGATCCAATCGATATTTATTAGTATATCGAGTAATGAAACAGTTATTTTCATAAACAAAAAAAAGCCTTTTTTACTGCAATGTTGCAATGGGTGATTACACAAGTCTGAAGATACATTTAAATGAGCTAAATCTGTGGACCCCATAGTTAGTATTACACTACCGGGCAAAAGTTTCAGAACACCTACTGATTCAAGTTTTTTAATTTTTTTTAAATACACTATTTTCTACATGGTAGAATAATAGTGAAGACGTCAAAACTATGAAATAACACATATGGAATCATGTAGTGACCAAAAAAAGTGTTAAACAAATCAAAAGAGATACTTCAAATAGCCACCCTTTGCCTTGATGACAGCTTTGTACACTCTTGGTATTCTTCTCAACCAGCTTCATGAGGTAGTCACCTGGAATGCATTTCAATTAACAGGTGTGCCTTGTTAAAAGTTCATTTGTGGAATTTCTTTCCTTCTTAATGTGTTTGAGCCAATCAGTTGTGTTGTGACAAGGTAGGGGGGGTAAACAAAAGATAGCCCTATTTGGTAAAAGACCAAGTCCATATTACGGTAAGAACAGCTCAAATAAGCAAAGAGAAACGACAGTCCATCATTACTTTAAGGTCAGTCAATACGGAACATTTCAAGAACTTTTAATGTTTCTTCAATGTTTCTGCAGTCTCTAAAACCATCAAGCGCTTTGATGAAACTGGCTCTCATGAGGACCGCCACAGGAATGGAAGACCCAGTGTTACCTCTGCTGCAGAGGATAAGTTCATTAGTTACCAGACTCAGAAATTGCAGCCCAAATAAAGGCTTCAGAGTTTAAGTAACAGACACGTCAACATCCAACTGTTCAAAGGAGACTGTGTGAATGAGGCCTTCACTGTCAAATTGCTGCAAAGAAACCACTACTAAAAGGACACCAATAATAAGAAGAAACATGCTTGGGCCAAGAAACACAAGCAATGGACCGGTGGAAATGTTTCCTTTGGTCTGGAGTACAAATGGGAGATTTTTGGTTCCAACCGCTGTGTCTTTGTGAGACGTGGTGTGGGTGAACGGATGATCTCCGCATGTGTGGTTCCGAAGCATGGAGGAGGAGGTGTGATGGTGCTTTGCTGGTGACACTGTCTGCGATTGATTTAGAATTCAAGGCACAGCATGACTACCACAGCATTTTGCAGTGATACGCCACCCCATCTGGTTTGGGCTTAGTGGGACTATCATTTGTTTTTCAACAGGACAATGACCTAACACACCTCCAGGCTGTGCAAGGGCTATTTGACCAAGGAGAGTGATGTGTTATTGACTGTACGTTTGTTTATCCCATGTGTAACTCTGTTTTGTTTGTGTCGCACTGCTTTGCTCTATCTTGGCCAGGTCACAGTTGTAAATGAGAACTTGTTCTCAACTGGCCTTCCTGGTTAAATAAAGGTGAAATAATACATTTTTTAAAAGATGGAGTGCTGCATCAGATGACCTGGCCTTCAAAATGCCCCGACCTAACCAAATTGAGATGAGTTGGACCGCAGAGTGCAGGAAAAGCAGACAACAAGTGCTTGGCATATGTGTGAACTCCTTCAAGACTGTTGGAAAAGCATTCCAGGTTAAGCTGGTTGAGAGAATGCCAAGAGTGTGCAAAGCTGTCATCAAAGCAAAGGGTGGCTATTTGAAGAATCTCAAATAGATATACTTTTTGATTTGTTTAATACTTTTTTGGTTACTACATGATTCCATATGTGTTATTTAATAGTTTTGATGTCTTCACTATTATTCTACAAAGTAGGAAATAGTAAAAATAAAGAAAAACCCTTGAATGAGTAGGTGTTCTAAAACTTTTGACCAGTAGTGTACATAAACCAAATGTCTTAGTGGATCACTGGCAGTAATCACATGCATCTCATATATCCAAATCAAGCACATTACATAGCGATCCTAATCCAATCAAACTTTTTTCACGGCACACATCAAAACATAAAAATTGAGGAAACTAAATTCAGAGGATGGCCTCTCATTCTCTGTATCCAGTAACAAAACAAAAATGTGTATCTCTCTCTCCCCCTAAGGGGACAAATAAAGTTTGAATTTAATATAGCAGGTGCCCTGTCTGTGAACTGACCCGTCTTCAGTGGGGAGGTGGGACAGCAGGTCTGATTCGCGGAGCAGGCCCACCGCAGACTTCCAGTGGTGATTCTCCAAAACTGAGCTATTCTACAAAAGGACAAACACAACCCAAAAAATACTTGCATTACTCATTACAGAGGTCAATATATTGTACATGGGCTAGTTGATGTCTGATGCCAGCTATTAACATGTATTTCAAAGTCATTCAACATTTGATGGAAAACTACATCAGCATTTTATCCATCAGAGACTCAAATAATGACGAGTAGAGAGCGAGAGTAGAGTAGTACTTTATTGATCCCAGTTGGGGAAATGGTTTAATCACCACAAGCATCAGCATTGAGCCCCTGGGTTATTTCTAGTATAGGGCCTTACCTTGTACAGTGCTGCTAGGTAATGGTCCGTTTTGATGAGGAAAGGCTGGTTGACACCTGGATGGTCCAGATCATGGGTGGCAGCAGCCAGCAGACCCAGCAGGAGATCACAGGAGGTCAGCGTCTCAGCAAGCTGCAAACACACAGAACCCTCCTCATCAGACTCCTCACGAAGAGTCACAGTTGGAACAAACCTCTCCAGGTGTACTTGTAGAGTCATATTATTTTACTGAAGGATACAAGCTCAAATGTCTTACCAGAATCTACACATCCTTCTACAAAAACAAACAAAACAAACAAACACAAAAACACATACAGGGTTTCGAGTATCGATATACTTTATGACCTTATTCTTACAGAGTATATAATTCAGGTGTAGATGAGCAATTTGTTAGTGGTAAACCATGTCCTTTTTTCTCACCTTGGGCTCCTGCAGGTAACAATACATGGCCTGAGTCACATCTGCAGCGTGGACTGCATTGTGGTAGGGGTTCTGGCAGCGGTAGTCCTCTTGAATCATGACTAATAACAACACAAACACATTGGTTATTCAGTTAATTTGCAGATGGTTTCAACTATGCATCACCACTTCATTCAAGTAGACAATATTGGGTTTAAATAAATCCATGTCCCAATGCAATATGCATTTAATCATTTCAACATGTATTTATTTCCATACCTAAAAATCTTCTAAGTTTAATCATGTCCAACTGGAAGAGCTCAATTAACCCATAAGTGTTGAATAAGTGAAAGGTCAGGTTTACGAGGCTGTTCCCTGTCAGAAAGCAGAAGAGAAACAATGAATTAACAAATGCATAATAACACTACAGTTTGTAATAACAGACAAGGGACACAGTCTTAGTCTTTAATCTAAAGTTGAACTCCAAACCCATATAATTAGTCTGACTAGCAAAACGCCATCCACAACAAAATCACATTTTATTCTGCAAATTTATACAAACTAATGTTTCATGACTGAACATTCTCCAAATAGAAATGGAGAGCAATATGTGTCAAGGTGAGCCATAAAGCCAGCATGTATTGCATCTGCAATTCTTAAACAGCAGAGGGCAACAATCACCTAGGAAAACACCGTACCGTTCGTAAGTCTGTCAAACAGGAAAATATCAAAGTTCCAGTTTCCAACCTTCTGCAGCATTAACTGAAACATATGAAATATTATACAGTTAGTCCTGCTCAGTGATACTACAACATGAACATCTACACAAATGATGTACTGTTGCTAGATAGATTGGCAGTGGCACTGACCTTGGCTTGACCTGTGAAGTCATCGTCAAGGATGTAGCCTAGAGGGTTGTTGGCTGGGATGCCGTGAAAGAACCGTGACGAGTGGAGGTACCTCTGAAAGCTCAGCAACCTTCGAACATTCCTGGCAGACACAGGCCGCGCAGCCTCAGGTCGGGCTATGGAAACATAAGTACAGAACCATTTACATTAGCTATGGTTGAAATGCACTGACTCTCTTTTAAAGCTATGCCAAGTTTATGTAACAACTGAATCCATTTCAAGTAAGAGTAACATCATGCTTTGTTGCATTATCTTTCAAGAAGATTTCAGGAGATGTCCATATATTCTATCACAGAATTCCATACTCTTCATCTGCTTGAAAACAAAGGAATGTAAACTCTCTGTATTAAAAGCATAGTACTGCATATCATTCAGGACAACGTAAAATACACACCAATACAATAAGTCAATAACAAATCAGGCTAATACTGTTAGTTGGTTTGTTGTACTAACAACAATATACCGTACAACAGATGCATTTCACAGAGTGTGAATAACACACAGAGTGTGTTTACTGTGAAACTTGATGAAAAGATGAAGGAAGACTACCAAGCCAATTCAAACAGTGAGTAGCCCTAAAATCCCATCTGCACGGACAGAGGACAAACAGAGGATTTGAGCCTGCCATACCGTGGCCACCCCCACCAATGTGACTAGTGCAAAGGGGTGTGAGTGTGCAGACATGCTGCTGACACAGCAGTCCATTCTCCAGCCAGCTGGCAGCCCACCAATCTCAGTCCTGCATTGTCAACGCACACTCACCAACCATGGCAGACTAGCAAGCCTCAAAAAGCCTTTTGCAGCAAACTAGCATTCTAGAAAATTATTCGAAAGATCAAGGCACCTACAGACAGATCCAGAACAAATGAATGTCTAATGTCTAACAGGCGATGGTCCCCAACAATTCTAAAATGCAATATCGGTTGCTGGAAAATGTTGCACTGTCAGCAAACACAATACTTACGATCACATCAATAGGGCAGCCAGCTGGATGGCTTCCATTTATCAATTTGTTAGAGACACTTTGAACAATGGTCTTTTTATAGACCTTTTCAGACAATTCAATTTACAAGTGACTAATATCACAAGTGCTTTTATTTCATTAATTCAAGCAGATGACAGTTTAAAAGTAGCAAGAATAACACTCAAGTTTCATATCCATTAGATGCACTACCTACATTTACATTAGTGATGTTTAGTGTTTACTTCATACAGTATCTGTCATTTAGTTCATACATCTATGTATCAGACAAAGGGTTACTTCAATCATAAGAGCAACAAATCATGGATTGCAAAAAGGTTCAGCTTCTTCATTGATAGAAGATATTTCAAGGGTTGGTGGCACATTGTTTTTGGTTCTTACTTACAATGCAAAGTTCGGAAATCGACATACAAGTAGGGATGAGACCCTCTTCGCTCTGGTTCAAACCCCACCTGGCTTCTGACTCTCACATCTCCTAGAAGGAATGGGAAAACATAGTCCTCAAGGTACTTGCAATAATGAGAGGTTTTATTTAGTAAATCATTGGGCCTGTTAAGACTGAGGCTGTGTCCCAAATGGCACCGTATTCCCTATGCAGTGCACTACTTCTGACCAGGGCCCCAAAGGCATCTGATCAAAGGTTGTGCACTTTATAGGGTATAGGGTGCCATTTGGGAAGCAAAGGCTGAGGCGACACAGACAAAGCTAAACAGGAAGCCTGGCTGTGACACAGTGCCAAAGTGACTATTAGTATTCACACTGGTGTCAGTGTAGAGCTGGAGAAGAGGCAGGCCTCTCTATTCAGACTAGATCAAAACAGGCTCTGCAGTTTTACTAGATAAGAGTTATGTAGTAATAGGTAATACAATGTTATCTTACATTTGTCACCTGTGATTAAAATATATTTAAGTACTGTTATCCATACGGACTAAGAAAGAGTAAGTGTTTAAGATCCTGTATTCATAATTGACAATGAATAAAAGATCTTAAAACAGAAACACATGCCTAGCTATACTGACTGAGAAAGAGTAAGAATACCCACAGAAGTCTTTCATTTCCAACCTTGTGTGTACATTGCAGCAGCAGAGAGATTGCTTACAGGGGCTTGCGAAAGTATTCACCCACCTTGGCATTTTTCCTATTTTGTTGCCTTACAGCCTGGAATTAAAATTTATTTTGGGGGGTGGTTTGTATCATTTGATTTACACAACATGCCTACCAGTTTGAAGGTGCAAAATAGTCTTTTTATTGAGAAACAAACAAGACAAAAAAACTGAAAACTTGAGCGTGCATAACTATTCCCCCCCCAAAGTCAATACATTGTAGAGCCACCTGTTGCTGCAATTACAGCTGCAAGTCTCTTGTAGTATGTCTCTATAAGCTTGGCACATCTAGCCACTGGGATATTTTGCCCATTCTTCAAGGCAAAACTGTTCCAGCTCCTTCAAGTTGGATGGGTTCCGCTGATGTACAGCAATCTTTAAGTCATACCACAGATTCTCAATTGGATTGAGTTCTGGGCTTTGACTAGGCCATTCCAGGACATTTAAATGTTTCCCATAAACCACTCGAGTGTTGCTTTAGCAGTATGCTTAGGGTCATTGTCCTGCTGGAAGGTGAACCTCTGTCCCAGTCTCAAATCTCTGGAAGACTGAAACAGGTTTGCCTCAAGAATATCCCTGTATTTAGCGCCATCTATCATTCCTTCAATTCTGACTAGTTTCCCAGTCCCTGCCGATGAAAAACATCCCCACAGCATGATGCTGCCACCCCCATGCTTCACTGTGGGGATGGTGTTCTAAGGCGATGAGAGATGTTGGGTTTGCTCCAGACATAGCGTTCCTCAATGGCCAAAAAGCTCAATTTTAGTCTCATCTAGCCAGAGTACCTTCTTCCATATGTTTGGAGAGTATCCCACATGCTTTGGGGAGTCTCCCACGTTTGCTTATTTTTTTCTTTAAGCAATGGCTTTTTTCTGGCCACTCTTCCGTAAAGCCCAGCTCTATGGAGTGTACGGCTTAAAGTGGTCCTATAAACAGATACTCCAATCTCCGCTGTGGAGCTTTGCAGCGCCTTGAGGGGTATCTTTGGTCTCTTTGTTGCCTCTCTGGTTAATGCGCTCCTTGCCTGGTCCGTGAGTTTGTGGGCAGCCCTCTCTTGGCTGGTTTGTTGTGGTGCCATATTCTTTCCATTTTTTAATAATGGATTTAAATCGTGCTCCATGGGATGTTCAACGTTTTGGATATTTTTTATAACCCAACACTGATCCTTATTTAGGGGCTTCAAAGCAAAGGGGTGAACACATATGCACGCACCACTTTTCTATTTTCCATTTTTTGAAACAAGTCATTTTTTTTAATTTCACTTCACCAATTTGCATTATTTTGTGTATGTCCATTACATTGAAATCCAAATAAAAATCTATTTAAATTACAGGTTGTAAAGCAACAAAATAGGAAAAACACCAAGGGGGATGAATAATTTTGCAAGGCACTGTATCTACTGAATAACAAACCATTACTTAAATAATCAATATCCTTATGGATGGTGAAAAGGTAGGTGAAGGTCATACGATATGTTAAAATATTCATGGAGTGATAAAAAAAATAAAGTCCAGTGAATATCATACCATACGTACCGAGCATCCGAATGTAGAGAGCCGTTTGATCCTCACTGTCATAGGAGATCGCCCCTCGTCTCTGCAAGAAAAGGATCATTTAGACAAAACTCCTACAATAAAACACTTGTTGGGGTGTTTTGTTCACCTCTAGGAAAAGGATGACAAACGTTGCAAATTCCCCTAGGTTGTGAGCTGTATTTCAAAAGCTCTCCAAATTAATGAACATAACTTGAATGACGTACATTTTAAACAGAGGGGTGGTGGTAAAATAAGCAGGTTAGCATTTTCTGTCATGAATCTTGTTCTGGAAGCAGCTCTGTAGTGGCCACAAACTGGCACAGCCAAAGTCATAATCAGATTTTAAACCTAACCTTAATTGACATGCAGGTTCGCAGTGTGGTTAAGGCAGCCCCCTGCACCTCTCTGATTCAGAGGGGTTGGGTTAAATGCGGAAGACACATTTCGGTTGAATACATTAAGTTGGACAACTGACTAGGTATCCCCCTTCCCCTTTAACCCTAATGCCTAACCCTAACCTTTTTTCTCTCCAATTTGGACTTTTTGGATGTGTAATCTGACTTTGTGGATGTGCTATCTAGTGGAAACAAGCACAGCCCAGTCAGTTCCTCTCCTCTCCTCTCCGCTCTCCTCTCCCTCTGCAGCAAATGCTGGCTCAGTGCCACATCTGGGGACACTCAAATCTAACTATGACGTCAATCTGCTCAACCTATTTGTATAAATGATATTCCTCCATCAGCCCATCCCTAGCCCCAAAAGTGTTGTTGAATGCAAAGGCATAAAACATAAATGCCATACGGACTTCTTTGGCCAGTGGCTGTATTTATAAAGTCTTACATGTGACCTTGCATTGAAGTTAGATTACAAGACCTGATATCAAATTAACTGCTGGGCAATACCATACCAGTATACAACTGTAAGCCAAGTCAAAAAAGATCAGAGAGGACTGACAGCAAACAGGGGTGATTACAGAGTAATATGCTCCAGGGGGTGACCATGCAGGAAAGCCGAGGAAGGCTGAACTACAATATAGGAGCTGGGCAATTCCACACAAGATTGGCCCAAGGATAATTATGATGTTTTGGATCTTCCTGAAATTAAATCCATAGAAAGATAATTTGGGGAAGGAGGTTTGGCATAACTTTGAAATCTGTATCCAAAATAATTATTGAGAAATAACTATTCAAGTTGGGAGATGTGACATTTTGTCCTGCTTTCAGACACTACAACAATGAGTCTGTAGTTGCTTTAAAAATATAGTTTTGGTATCATTTGAAACAGTGTGCTTACTGTGTGCTCTGAAATATGATTAGTGTACCATTTCTGCTCAAAACTGAGCAGGTCAAGCATGTCAAGCAGGCTAGAATAACACATCAACCCTGTTACCCATAGGCTAGAGTAACACATCAACCCTGTTACCCATAGATAGACAGGCTAGAGTAACACATCAACCCTGTTACCTATAGATAGACAGGCTAGAGTAACTGTTACCCATAGATAGACTTAAGGAAGGCCAGCATCCTGGAGTCACCTCTCAAACACTGTTGACGTTGAGTGTTTTGAGGTTACTATTTAATGAAGCTGCCAGTTGAGGACTTGAGGTGTCTGTTTCTCAAACTAGTCCTCCTGCTCAGTTGTCCTCTTTCTATTATTTTTATTTTTATTATTTTTTAGCCCTTTTTCTTCCCAATTTCGTGGTATTCAATTGTTAGTAATTACTATCTTGTCTCATCGCTAAACTCCCGTACGGGCTCGGGAGAGACGAAGGTTGAAAGTCATGCGTCCTCCACAACCCAACCAAGCCACACTGCTTCTTAACACAGCGCCCTCCAACCCGGAAGCCAGCCGCACCAATGTGTCGGAGGAAACACCGTGCATCTGGCAACCATGGTTAGCGCGCACTGCGCCCGGCCCGCCACAGGACGACGCTAGGCCAATTGTGCGTCGCCCCACGGACCTCCCGGTCGCGGCCGGTTACGACAGAACCTGGGCGCGAACCCAGAGTCTCTGGTGGCGCAGCTGGCGCTGCAGTACAGCGCCCTTAACCACTGCGCCACCCGGGAGGCCTCCTCTTTCTATTCTGATTAGAGCCAGTTTGCGCTATTCTGTGAAGGGAGCGTTGTACAAGATCTTCAGTTTCTTGCCAATTTCTCACATGGAATAGCTTTCATTTCTCAGAACAAGAGTAAACTGACGAGTTTCAGAAGGAAGGTCTTTGTTAGCTAACACAACGTGCCATTGGAACGCGTGATGGGGCTCTGTACGCCTATATTAGATATATACAGTGCCTTGCGAAAGTATTCGGCCCCCTTGAACTTTGCGACCTTTTGCCACATTTCAGGCTTCAAACATAAAGATATAAAACTGTATTTTTTTTGTGAAGAATCAACAACAAGTGGGACACAATCATGAAGTGGAACGACATTTATTGGATATTTCAAACTTTTTTAACAAATCAAAAACTGAAAAATTGGGCGTGCAAAATTATTCAGCCCCTTTACTTTCAGTGCAGCAAACTCTCTCCAGAAGTTCAGTGAGGATCTCTGAATGATCCAATGTTGACCTAAATGACTAATGATGATAAATACAATCCACCTGTGTGTAATCAAGTCTCCGTATAAATGCACCTGCACTGTGATAGTCTCAGAGGTCCGTTAAAAGCGCAGAGAGCATCATGAAGAACAAGGAACACACCAGGCAGGTCCGAGATACTGTTGTGAAGAAGTTTAAAGCCGGATTTGGATACAAAAAGATTTCCCAAGCTTTAAACATCCCAAGGAGCACTGTGCAAGTGATAATATTGAAATGGAAGGAGTATCAGACCACTGCAAATCTACCAAGACCTGGCCGTCCCTCTAAAAACTTTCAGCTCATACAAGGAGAAGACTGATCAGAGATGCAGCCAAGAGGCCCATGATCACTCTGGATGAACTGCAGAGATCTGCAGCTGAGGTGTGAGACTCTGTCCATAGGACAACAATCAGTCGTATATTGCACAAATCTGGCCTTTATGGAAGAGTGGCAAGAAGAAAGCCATTTCTTAAAGATATCCATAAAAAGTGTTGTTTAAAGTTTGCCACAAGCCACCTGGGAGACACACCAAACATGTGGAAGAAGGTGCTCTGGTCAGATGAAACCAAAATTGAACTTTTTGGCAACAATGCAAAACGTTATGTTTGGCGTAAAAGCAACACAGCTGAACACACCATCCCCACTGTCAAACATGGTGGTGGCAGCATCATGGTTTGGGCCTGATTTTCTTCAGCAGGGACAGGGAAGATGGTTAAAATTGATGGAGCCAAATACAGGACCATTCTGGAAGAAAACCTGATGGAGTCTGCAAAAGACCTGAGACTGGGACGGAGATTTGTCTTCCAACAAGACAATGATCCAAAACATAAAGCAAAATCTACAATGGAATGGTTCAAAAATAAACATATCCAGGTGTTAGAATGGCCAAGTCAAAGTCCAGACCTGAATCCAATCGAGAATCTGTGGAAAGAACTTAAAACTGCTGTTCACAAATGCTCTCCATCCAACCTCACTGAGCTCGAGCTGTTTTGCAAGGAGGAATGGGAAAAAATGTCAGTCTCTCGATGTGCAAAACTGATAGACATACCCCAAGCGACTTACAGCTGTAATCGCAGCAAAAGGTGGCGCTACAAAGTATTAACTTAAGGGGGCTGAATAATTTTACACGCCCAATTTTTCAGTTTTTGATTTGTTAAAAAAGTTTGAAATATCCAATAAATGTCGTTCCACTTCATGATTGTGTCCCACTTGTTGTTGATTCTTCACAAAAAAATACAGTTTTATATCTTTATGTTTGAAGCCTGAAATGTGGCAAAAGGTCGCAAAGTTCAAGGGGGCCGAATACTTTCGCAAGGCACTGTATTTTTTAATGGCATAAGAATCTGCCGTTTCCAGCTACAATAGTCATTTACAACATTAATGTCTACGCTGTATTTCTGATCAATTTGATGTTGTTTTTATTTCAAAACAAGGACATTTCTAAGTGACCCCAAACTTTTTAATGGTAGTGTACATGTAGGTAGAGTTAGTGACTATGCATAGATAATAACAGAGAGTAGCAGCAGTGTAAGAGGGGGAGGCTTATGCCCCCTCCCTGTTGCACACAACAAGCTTCCATTCCCTCTGTTACAAGGGGTCTTATGGCTAATTTAAGATGAAACCGTCAACCCTGTTAAGGTCATCTCTTTTACTTTATTTGGCAGCAATTACTATAGCAATTTAACATCGAGATGGGAAAATACGTTTTTTTATGAAGTTGAACCCTATGACAGAATGTTAAAATTAGTTGAAATTAAAAGTTCTATATGTCCAAGTTACACTTCTCAAAAGGCATCGAATTGGTGGAACAACCCGAAAACTGGCTGCGACCCCTGTCTGTTTACAGAGTTGTTTTCCTATTGTGTTTATGGAGCAGCTAATGACAAAGTATTTACTGAAATGGATTGGACATTGCGCTGCTTCTCTACTATTTACTGAGTGAGAGTGACTCATCCTCTAGTTTATCATCCTCATTTCAAACCACATACTGGCAATTGCACAAGGTCTTAGTTTATGGGCAGACAATACTATAACATTACATATCGCCTAGGCTATAGTTTAAAAAAAGCGAATCTAATATGAACTAAAACAGACAGAGCAGTATATGAAGCCTTGGTTTGAAGGCAGTATTTGTAGTACCAACAACGCCATTGTTAACACAAATCAGTTGTTTATGGCAGCCAAAGCCGGGGTATATCAGGCCCTCACACAAGGGCTGTAAGACATCCAAACCTGCTGTGCCCAAATGTGCTTCAGACAAGAAACTGGCATCTCCCTTTACATGGCGCTATGTGGGCTGTGCCGGCTTGCCTCGCTGCACTCCAAACACTGTGGCGTCTGTCAGGCTGGGACGGACATATGCCTCCATTCCTCACGCCACTCGCTCCTGTTAAAATGCTTGACCTTAGATGCTACATTCACAAGTCAACACACAACTGCTGCTCACGACTCTGCTATCAGCGTAATCTCAATGCAAGTGGACTGGCTTCATCATTCAATAAATCTCAGTACGTCATCGTGATTGATTACTTTTGACAACAATGGAATCGGACACACACAACATCCTTTCAAACACAGGGGTACAGTTTCTTCCAAAAACCATAAAGTTTGGTGAATGAACAGAAATGCACTGTTATTCCTTGCTACCCACAATTTATTCTAACTCAACATCACATTCAGATGATTTATTTCAACCCTGTGTCCCAATTCAGTTATCCATCATAAAATTCCTAAGACTTGCTGTGACTGGCCTGTCTTATCAAGACCTCATCTTTAAAGTCCACTAATAAAATAAGCAATCGATGATGTTTCTATGATTCTGCTGCTAAGCCAATATACTACTACTACTACTACTACTACTATTTATGTTACTACACATACTACCACTGTACTACTACTACCAGAGATCTAAAAATAAAAAATACATGTAAAAAAATAGTTGGTAACACTGGTGCTCCCCATTTTAAATAGTTGAGAGCACCAGAAAACACTTCTTTTTTTTAACTGATTGAGATACAGCCTACATTAATTCTAGCTACTTTTGAAGCACATGTTGTGCCCTAGAAACCCATATGTAACCCTGTATAGGAATTTGTTTATTATAAAAAGGTTTATTATTAAGGGTCCATGATTACAAGTTATCAAACCAGTTCACACAGTTGGTTAACTCTGGAGACGCCTTTAGTGTCTTCAGAGTTAACTAAAGAGTGATTTACCTTTTCTGCTCCATATGTTTGGAATAATCGCCCCAAAACAGTACAGAGGCCTTAGTGCCGACAGATATGGCAGCTCTGCTTCTAGCTGACAAAGAAATGATCAGTCTATCATTTTAATGGTAGGTTTATTTGAACAGTGAGAGACAGAACAACAACAACAAAAAATCCAGAAAAACGCATGTCAAAAATGTTATAAATTGATTTACATTTGCTCTACAGGAAGTTTGGTTTGGCTGGCCGGTTCTCACCCCCAGTCCCACACCAGAAATGCCTTCAGCGCACCTTGGACTATGTGATACACGCTAGCCTTAGTTCAAGTCAGCAGTTCAACAGAGTGAGGGACAAAGAACCATGTGACTCTGACACAGTTACATCAGGTAACGTGCAATGTGCCACCAACCAAACACACACAGATGAACAACCTACACCAGGTCATACAACCCTCGCCAGCCCGAGTAAGGCCAACAACCAGAGAATGGGAGGATAAAAGAAGAAAGTCACCAGCAGTTTCCTACTTGTTCCCATGGGAACCCCTGCAGATCATCTACTCAAGGTGAATATGGTGTAACCCCCACCACCAAGGCCTTGCCAAGTACCTTGCCCGCAGCCAGTTGGTCACTACAGGGTTAACTACATTCGATGATGAACCTGAGAACTATTAGGCTTGGAAAGCCTCATTCCGTAATACCACATCAGAGCTAGGCCTTTCAGCAGGAGAAGAGCTTGACCTGCTCATCAAATGGCTTGGCGCAGTCTTCTGAGCAGGCACGTAGGATAAAGGCAGTCCATGCCAGACATCCGCCAGCTGCGCTGATGATGCTCTGGAAGAGACTTGAGGAAAGCTATGGTTCATCTTAAGCCATTGAAAGGGCTCTCTTTGCCAAGCTGGAGAACATCCCCAAGGTGGCAAATAAAGATCCCCAGAGACTCTGACCGTAGAGATCTACCATTGGAGCTCAAAACTGCAAAGCAAGATGGCTACTTACCTTGCCTATTGTACCTGGACACATCCAGAGGGGTAAGCCTTATCGTAGAGAAGCTCCCATATGGCCTGCAGGAAAAGTGGCCATCATAAGGGTCAAAATTCAAGCTAGAAAACAACATCACCTTCCCTCCATTCTGGGTATTCACCAACTTCATCCGTAGAGAAGCCAAAGTCAGGACAGACCCCAGCATCAACCTCTTTTCCTCCCATGCGGCACCCGTCAGAGGAGACAAGCAAGACAGACACGGGAAGACATTATCTGTCCACAAGACAAGTATCTTCAACAGAAAACACGGGGGATCAGAAGAAACCAGTGGATTTGAATAAGCACCGCCCCATCCACAACAAGTCTCATTGTTAAAGAAGTGTAGAGGTTTCAGAGAGAAGTCCCTGGAAGAGAACTGTGTGTATTTTCAGTGCTGAGTTCCAAATGCTTTGAGAATTTCTCCAAGTGGAACAGTCTCATAAGGACAGTAGCACGCTTAATCCACATAGCTCAGATCTTCTCTCAGCCTGCACAAGAGAGCAGCTGCCATGGATGGCATATCTGTCTGAAGAATCGCACTGAAGAAGAGCTGGAAAGAGGCAAAGTCCTTGTGATAGAGTGTCCAAGACGAGTGTTATGCAGAGGAATTTAGGTGCATAGCAGCAGAACACAGTTTTCCTACCTGACAGCAGTCTACGAAGTCTGCATCCCATCATGACCGTGAAGGACTGCTCAGAGTTGGAGGCCGAATCAAGCAATCTAAATTAGGAACAAACGATGTCAACCACATCATTCTAGTTCCTCACCACCTGGCAAACTTGCTTGTGCGTCACCCCCATGAGGCTGTGAAGCATCATGGGAGACATTTCACAGAGTGTGCCATACGAGCAGATTGATTCTGGTTGGTTGGAGCTAAGAGATATCAGCGGTGCACTCTTCAAGTGTGTCACGTGCAAGAAGCTCAGCGGGAAGACAGAACACCAGCAGATGGCATAACTGCCAGCTGAACAGCTACAGGTAACGCCACCTTTCACCTAAGTAGGCACAGACGTTTTCGGCCCATGGGAGGTGGTCTCACGCCGCACCAGAGGGCACGCCAATAGCAAAAGGTGGGCGGTTATGTTCTTGTGCATGTGCACAAAAGCTGGACACATAGAAGTAATTGAATCACTAAGTGCTTACAGGCTCATAAACGTCCTGAGAAGATTCTCCTCAATCAGAGGCAAAGCAAAGCAGATACGTTCAGATTGTGGTACAAACTTTGTTGGTTCTTGCCGAGACCTGGAGGATGGCTGGATCAAGCTCCAGTTCAGAAAGCGTGGAGAGGTACAGTCGGAAGTTTACATACACTTAGGTTGGAGTCATTAAAACTTGTTTTTCAACCACTCCAAAGTCAGTTAGGACATCTACTTTGTGCATTACACAATTTCACAATTGCATTACACAAAGTAATTTTTCCAACAATTGTTTACAGACAGATTATTTAACTTATAATTCACTGTATTACAATTCCAGTGGGTCAGTGGGTTAACATACACTAAGTTCACTGTGCCTTTAAACAGCTTGGAAAATTCCAGAAAATTATGTCATGGCTTTAGAAGCTTCTGATAGGCTAAATTAAAAAACATTTGAGTCAATTGGAAGTGTACCTGTGGATGAATTTCAATGCCTACCTTCAAACTCAGTGCCTTTTTGCTTGACATCATGGGAAAATCAAAAGAAATCAGCCAAGACCTCAGAAAAAAAATGTTGACCTCCACAAGTCTGGTTCATCCGTGGGAGCAATTTCCAAATGCCTGAAGGTACCATGTTCATCTGTACAAGCAATAGTACGCAAGCATAAACACCATGGGACAACGCAGCCGACATACCGCTCAGGAAGGAGATGCGTTCTGTCTCCTAGAGATGAACGTACTTTGGTGCAAAAAGTGCAAATCAATCCCAGAACAGCAGCAAAGAACCTTGTGAAGATGCTGGAGGAAACAGGCACAAAAGTATCTATATCTACAAAAAAACTAGTCCTATATAGACACAACCGGAAAGACCACTTAGTATGTGGTGAGGAAAGTCAACGTGAGAGTCGTCAAACTATGAAAGTCTTCTCTCGGCCTGCTCCAAAACTACCATAAAAAAAGCCAGACTATGGTTTGCAATTGCACATGGGGACAAAGACCGTACTTTTTGGAGAAATGTCATCTGGTCTGATGAAACAAAAATAGGACTGTTGGCCATAATGACCATCGTTATGTTTGGAGGAAAAAGGGGGAAGCTCGCAAGCCGAAGAACATCATCCCAACCGTGAAGCATGGGGGTGGCAGCATCATGTTGTGGGGGTGCTTTGCTGCAGGAGGGACTGGCGCACTTCACAAAATAGATGGCATCATGAGGTAGGAAAACCGTGGACATATTGAAGCAACATCTCAAGACATCAGTCAGGAAGTTAAAGCTGGGTCACAAATGGGTCTTTCAAATGGACAATAACCCCAAGCATACTTCCAAAGTTGTGGCAAAATGTCTTAAGGACAACAAAGTCAAGGTATTGGAGTGGCCATCACAAAGCCCTGACCTGAATCCCATAGAAAATGTGTGGGCAGAACAGAAAAGGTGTGTGTGAGCAAGGAGACCTACAAAGCTGATTCTGTTACAGGAGGAATGGGCCAAAATTCACCCAACTTATTGTGGGAAGCTTGTGGAAGGCTACCCAAAACATTCAACCCAAGTTATACAATTTAAAGGCAATGCTACCATGCATGTAAACTTCTGACCCACTGGGAATGTGATGAAATAAATAAAAGCTCAAATAAATCTCTACTATTATTCTGACATTTCACATTCTTAAAATAAAGTGGTGATCCTAACTGACCTAATACATTTTTTTTTCTAGGATTAAATGTAAGGAATTGTGAAAAACTGAGTTTAAATGTATTTGGCTAAGGTGTATGTAAACTTTGACTACAACTGTATCTCCAAGAACAGAAATGTACCTGGGTGTTCAACCCACCTCACTCATCCCATGTGGGTGGTGCATAGAAGCGGATGATTGGCATTGCACGTCGTTTCCTCGACTGCATGCTCCTCCACTGTGGATCTTCCCGCCTTACACATGAAGTCCTGACAACACTGACGGCCGAGGTCACAACAGTGATGAATGCCAGGCCTCTACTCCTAGTATCTTCAGACCCGGAATCACCCCTCATCCTCACTCTAGCTATGCTCTTGACCCTGAAGACTGGCGTCCCCCCTCCTCCACCAGGCAAGTTCGGGGAAGTTGAACTCTACAAGCAAGAGTGGAAGCAAGTACAAAGTCTAGTGGACACCTTTTGGAACAGGTGGTGGAGGGAGTATCTCTGCACGCTGCAGAGCCAACGCAAGTGGCAGAACAAGAGGCCAGATCTTAAAGAAGGGGATGTTGTCTTAATAGACAGTCAGGCTAAAATAAATTAATGGCCTATGGCCATCGTTGTAAAGACCCTTCCCAGCTGGGATGGGATGGTGAGGAAAGTCAACGGGAGAGTCGTCAAGGAGGGAACTATGAAAGTCCTCTCTCTGCCTATTTCCGAAATGGTTCTCCTTCTTTCTTCGGAAGACACCAGTGGTCAGAGTTAGGTTTATGTGGGATCGTTAAATACCCCAGGAGGGGAGTGTTCTGGACCTGTTAGATGTTTAGCACCCTGAGTGGGAGTTTAAGTGCAGCAGTGTAGAATTTACCTGTTTGTGGCATGTGACAAGAAACAGTTCAGAAGAGAAGCAATGTGTAAGATGTGCAAGTTCTCCCTAGGGACACCTAGCTAAGCAATATCAAGCATACAGTTGCATTCTAGTAACTTTATATTTGGCTCTAGATTGAGTACTCTTACTCCTATTTTCATACATTTAGTTCAGTTATTGTGGAACACATTCTGTGCTCTATTCTAGTGTAAGTGAAAACATGTACTTTTGTGTTTATTGAGGTTTCACAATGTGATTCAAGTAAAAAGTGTTTAGCTAACTGGATAGCTGGATAAGGGCTACTGTACATTTAGTGAGTTCAGTATACAGTACATTCTATATACTCAATTTTCCATCACAAATAGTACGGTTAGTATGACTATTTGAACACAGCTATAATTTGATGCCCTTCCATTGGCTCCGTTCCAGCCATTATTATGAGCCTTCCTCCCCTCAGCAGCCTCCACTGGATGTAATGCACCCTGGACTGAAGAGGCAGACAAATAGGAGAACATGTGTTAGACCATCCATTAAATTACACATTTCGACGTAGGAATATTGCAAAAATATTATCAAATGGCTCACTTGAGAGGAGACAACCTCCCGTGTTATGTCACCGGTCAGTATTGAAATCTGACATGTATGATAGGTGTTTTCATGATCTAAAAGTCATTTTCCTATTAACTTCCAGTGTAGTGAAAGTGGCTTTATCACAATGCTACTTCATACCGGACAAATTCCTGCCTGCTTGAACAGCAATAGCTGAGAAACGCATGAAAACATGAAATTACCCAGGGAAGTGATAGAACATCACCCAGAGATGCACAAAAACAATACAACATTCAAAATGGGTGAATCGTTACTTTAAGTAGCTAATGGGATTTAAAGGGATCTGTGAAAGATTCCAGTACTGTTGGCCAAACCCTTACCCAAGCTCAGTTTCAGCTAATGAAACAAAACACCGCTGGCCCGTGGGAAATTGCTTGCAGAGAGAAAGCCGTCTAATTAGCAGCAACAGGATTGGGTTTCAGGATTGTCCACTGGGAAAATCCCACAAACCACATGGAGCAAAGAGAACAACTCAAATGTCACCATTCACTTTCCCACCACCCAAAGAGTCAATGACACCTCAATGATTTTGGACATAGAGCTTTTGTCATTAAAGCCCCCATGCAATATTTTTTAAATCATCACCATGTATCTAATAAATCACAGTGTATTTTTTGGTTGAAAATAACTCAAAATAATATTTTCAGCATTTATTTCCCTGAGCCTCCTTTTGCCATTGAAATGTTCAGTCTGATCATGTTGGAGAGTTGATACTCATTTAAATATATTTACATACACAGCCCTGATTGGCAGATCGGTTCGTGAACAATCTAGAGAGCCTACCCCTTACCACTTCAAAGTAGGAGGACAAATATGCAAATAAAAGATGACTTGTCATAGGTCAGAATAATCAGATCAGATTGTAATGTTATGCTCTGGACCAAAAACTCCATCCCACCTGAACAGGCTGAAATTCCTGACAAAATTCCTTACACTAAAAGGGCATTATCATCATTTTCACAATTTCAGAGTATAATTTTGACCTGTGTGGAAATATCATTAAAAAAAACAGGAAATCACTTGACAGCACTGCCCCTTTAAATACTTAAATTATGATGGAACCATAACATGTCCCCACTGATGTACCTAAAAGATAAACAAGCACTACAACATTTGACCATACTACTACGAAAACTATTTCACTAAAATTCAATGTGCTATTCTTCTTATACTGTACCATTTGAAAGTCTCAACTGTTCCTGATGAAACTAGTCAAAATCAAAACAAAATATCAGTCCCTGAGAATAGCAGACGATCACAGTGTGAGCTCATAGTGACTCACACCCCACCTCCTTTCCCAGTAAGGAAGTAAACAGACACACAGTCCATCTGTCTGCGCTGGAGAGATCCTTTTCAAAATCAAATCAGCTCAGTGTTGATAAAGAGGCAGCGATAGTCAGTTTGGACTACGAGATAAACTATCTGCTGGTGTCAAGAGTCCCTACCGTACCTTGTGGGAAATCCACCTCATTAGAATCAAAACCAAGGACCAGATAAGTACAATTCCCATTGGACCTCGCGGCCGAGGATCATAGTCCCTCTCCCTGGCTGTACATGCGTGTGTTTCTGTGTCGTGGTTTCAGCCCTGATAAATATTAGCAGACACGCAGACGAAGGACAGCTCAAGGCCCAGGCAGGCAGGAGGGGACAGAGGGACGGACGGGGAGTAAGTGGAGCCTTGTGCAGCTGTCTTAGCTCCAATGCTAGCCATCATCTGACTGACTGTGCAGCTGTCTTAGCTCCAATGCTAGCCATCATCTGACGGACTGTGCAGCTGTCTTAGCTCCAATGCTAGCCATCACCTGACTGACTGCCCACTCCTAACACTCCTGGGACTGCCTGACTGGCTTGCTGGCTGTATAGGGGAATGCACCAGGTCACCCAGCTGCCAGCCAAGCGAAGGGCTGGTATGAGCGTCACACACCACGATCTCTCTCCCTTCAGGGGGGGTAGAGGAGCATGGTGTACATCACTCTTACACCTCTGTCACGTTTTTCATGACGTAGGGGTTTGACAAACTAACAAAAAGTGACAAAGAGATGACTGCCTAGCCTAGCTTCTACAGTATGTGTGCCTTTCTGTAAGCATGGCAATTTTGGGAGTTGGCATACAGTCATATGAATAGTCAATATGAAACATGGAGCACATAATAAGAGCTATGCTTTTAGTCAAATCAATCCAGTGTTGATAAAGATAGATTTTACCTAGTAATCAAAAATCCACCTTGTGGAAAATCCACTTAGTTAGAATCACAACCAAGTACCAGATCAGTACAATTCCCATTGGACCATCTGGCAGAACATCATGAGTGTTCCCAGCCCTTACTGTACATGTACTTCATCTTGCCACAGCAACATGAGTCCAACAGGATGTGCTGCCAAGGTTAAGACAAAAAAGTTTATACTATGAGTATTTAACATGAGGGGAATGAGATCACTGACGTTCCCAAGTCTCTGTTCTACTATGCACTTAACGTCATCAGAACAATGTGGCTCCTTTCGCTACATAAAGAAAGATTCAGTTGTACTGGTAACATGTTACACAAGACAAGTCAGTCTGGCAAGCTGAAGCGAGACAGACAAAAAGAGGGGAAAGTTTTTCTGAGACGCTCTGGAGCTGTAGCCTTGAATAAATTCAGTCCCAAAACTGGAGGAGTTAGGTATGCCCTCATACCCAGGCAGTGCACAGCCCGAATTAGACTCCCAACCTACATTGACATCACAGCTGATAAGTGTGGCAAACGGGGACCAGAATTAGAGCACCATTACAAGGCCTCTTACATAAAGAGCATCAGACCAGGGCTCAGACCCACAGCACTGCACAGGAACAGGAAGTCACACATGCTCATGGCTTGGGAAACTGTCCTCCATGCAGCAGCAGAGTTCCTGCAAGGACAGCTATGCAAACATTCCACTCAAAAAAAAAAAAAAAAAAAAAAAAAAGCTAACGGGACACGTGGGATGTTTCCTGATTATTCCCTCGACTTCAGCATCATGGAGGGGCCACTAACACACGAGGATAGTTACGATTTCTCGACGATAAATCCTTATTCCTCTAAATGATTAATATGACAAACACCAGACCTTAATGTTGAAAATGTCATGTGTCAAAAGGTCAGTTGTTAGAAAAAGAAAAGATGGCAGGCATTTGAAAGCAGGCCTAAATAGTAACCAAATGTCAGTTGTAACGTTAACTTCCTATTTTTCATATGTTGGGAATGGGAATACAAACACTACTTTTTCATAAGTGTGCTGTGTCCTACAAAAACAAACTGAGCAAGCTCTTTCAAACGATAAAATGGAAATCCATTGAAGAGATAATATTCCACATAACACTTTCCAGGGTAATAATGTGACGACAACAAACAATCTTATACTGGACAGGTCTCTGACCGCGTCCCAAATGGCAGCCTATTTCCTATATAGTGCGTTACTTTTAAAAACAGGGCCCATAGTGCTTTGGTCAAAAGTAGTGCACTATATAGGGAATAGGGTGTCATTTGGGATGTAGCATCTGCCCCTATAGTCACGTGCGATGATGATAAGTGCGATGGTGATAAAGCCATTCGAGTGCTGGAAACAGCATAACACAGGTTTGTTTGTTTTTCCAGCTCATCATGTTTCTGTCTATATGATGGGGCAGTTGGGGAAAGCTACAATAACACGGTTCTAATACACGTGCTAGGCCATTCCATTCAAGGATTTACAAGGCATTTCATTCTGAAAGCATGTGTGAGCTTTGAATACAAGACTTGTTTGAAAACACATGTGAGCTCGTTTTAAAGAAGACTCGTTTGTGCTTTAATTCCAGTGTGGCAGGACACAAACATGCAAATGAAACTGGGTAAAAAATAAGGTCATAAGACAAACCTTTCTTTATAGTGCTGGACTTAGTCAAAAGACAGATTATTGGGACACAACCTGGGCTTGCGTTTAGTATCAGTCCCCCCTTAAGCCTAAGAAGCTGTCAAATATCATGCAAATTCAGACTTCATGCAAACCAAACTTGACCATATATTCAAATCTGACAGGATACTGGTCCACGAACAGTGTGACAGGTAAATTTACCTGAAGCTTGAACAAGGCTATCCTATCAGCTACAGGCCCGTGGAATACCAAGGTATTGTATCTTTGTAACGGACACATCACCACGTAGGGTACTGTCATCTCCCCCCTATTTTGCATAGAACCTCAGGGTGTAGGAAATGACCATTGCGCTGAAAGCTGAAATACGCTAAAAGCTGAGATGACCAATAACTTAACTAGAGACAGTACCTGTTGTCCAATAAAATAAAAGCACAGAACAGAACAGACAATGCAATGCATGTGTTCAATGACCGTTTTTGATTCAGATCAGATGCCTTTGACATAGTTCAACTATGGACACATCACACAGTCACAGGGGCTTTGGCTCTAATGTCTCAACAGGCTCCCCAGTCCTACGCACGCCACTCAGACTGCATCTTGACATCACTGGCCCTTCCCTACCCATTCAACAGCAGTCCCCTTATCTCCATCTGCATCATTCTTGATTATTCAAAGTTCTTAACACCTGGGCAAGGTTTAGTATACGTTTACCTTAGTCACAGACCTATCTGCAACTGTGCCCTTGCCCACTTAAGCCAAATTGCTCCAGGTGCACTGACCCCACTCCCTCTGGGTGTCTCAGGGGAGTTGAGAAATGCAAAGAAAATATTTCCATTACACATGTGTGTGTAACAGGACAAATATAAGCTAAATTGTGCATATATATATATATATATATATATATATATATATATATATATATATATATATATATATTTTCTACTGGGCTGGCTGACTTCAAAGATGTAACCAATAAAGTTGAGTGAGGAGAAGGACAGAATGGATTAACTCTCCCCTAGCCTCTGTGTGTCCTGTCCCCAAAACACATGCTGTCTCTAAACGGTAGAAGGGACAAAAGCTAAAACTGTTCTAAGGTGCTTCACAAATTCAAAGCTTCCCCATGAATTGTGGCACTTCAGTGTGGAAAGCAGTGTGAGCATCTCCATATTCCTCCCAGTGTGTTGCCTGTAGTAAATCACACATCAGACTGTGTGTGTGGACTGGATGGACCCTTCTCGTTAATGGAACAGACCACAGGTCTGGCTCAGGGAGGGCCATAAAAGACCATCAGAGATATAGGGGAAAGGCAATCGGTCTTGATGGTAGCATTCTAAGGGGTTCATAAACTAATCACACACCCTTACTGGCCTCTCACAGATCCCAGAGTGATGCAGGCCTGTGAAGTCTGTGTGAGGTAAGGGCCATCATGTCATGTCGGCCTCATGAATAGCTTCCATTTGGACTCTGTTATTATGTAAACATTAAACAAGTTAACCTTCCTTTGAGGTCTTGAACAGTACAAAGTTATCTTAAAATGTTAAATCATATCAGGTATTACCAATATTCAATGCATTTCAGCAGCTCTGAATTTCAGCAGCAGAAACAGATAGATGTCAATGACCACAGCGGAAGCATTATACAAGAAAATTAACATCAGAAAACAACCCTATACGATGTGTTAAACTGAAATATATAAACCCAAAGAAACTCTTAAGACCAGGCACCATACAGAATAATACAGTAGGCCTATGTTGTATTAATTACTGTGTTTAAAAAGTTGCCAAAATAGATTGCATGATGGCATCAAAACAACCCAAATCACATAACGAGATTGAGTCACTCAACTCGGCCTCTAAGGCTCAGTCATTACCTCCTCTGACCAGAAATGCAAGGGTTAGGCTACACAAGTAAGTTGTGAAACACAAGTCACAAAACTGCACCTCCAGCATTCTTACCACACTGCACATTGAAGACAGACTGACTAACTATCACAACCTTATCTAAACTAAAGAAAGATAAATCAAACTAGAGTCTAGGGTTCTTTCAAAAGAAGTAAAACAACTGCTTGTTAAAATGATTTATCAACTACATATTACCTAATAATGAAGTGCCTATTAAAGGGATACTTCAGGATTTGGGCAATGAAGACCTTTATGAGGAAGTTAGAAGTAGTTTTGCGAGCCAATGCTAACTAGCGTTAGCACAATGACTAGAAGTCTATGGTAACAGCTAGCATAGCACTATGACGAAGATAGCTGTCCAGTCATTGCTCTAACGCCAGTTAGCAATTGCGCTAATGCTAGTTAGCAACTTCCTTCAAACTGCACGCAGAGACAAAAATGGTATCCACGAGTTCATTTGACTCTGGGGAAGACAAAGGGCTTCATTGCCAAATCCTAAAGTATCCCTTTAACTACTTACAGACCCTTTACAACCCCCTTTAAAAAAAAAGGGTACCTTGAGGTAAAGTGTTACCCAATATTCTTTATCATGGCTACTTAAATCAAGCACCTTTGATTGAAATAATAGCTTTGTGTATACTGTGAGGTTATGCTGTGGTTATTATGTGTTTTTCCTTTTCTCTAGGTTTGTTTGTTAAAGTGTCAGCAGGCTTCTACTACAGTATATCTGCCATACGCCTGCAAAGCATCCAGAGACATATGGGGCATAGAAACCTCCAGCGTACACCAGGCCATCCCAGCAAGCCTACCCAAGACATACCCCTTCTGCATGGATGGCTCAGCACCAATGACTGATGATGGATTATGGACTTGTTCAGCAGTTTACCGTGTCATCCTTACAAGTTATCTAGAGATGTTTGAGTTATACAGAAACGCTGTTCTCAAAAACTGTCTTGAAGGCATGGAAAAACAAGGCCTCTACTATAAAATGTTGTCAACAGCCCAGACCAGACAGTACACTAAATATTGTGTATTTTTGGAGATGGATAAGCTGTTTTGGTTAACTTCAATCAGGTTGAATGGCTCAATCTCTATGCATTACATATTACGGGGGCTTAAAACATTAGTACAATAATATCACTAATGTTTTTCATTGGTCATATTATTATGGATGAGGGTTTTATCACACAGGTCAAGTCAGCCACCTCACTGACTTAATAACAAAGATTGATAAAGAATGTTAAAGAATAATAAATTAGTCCATTGTGAGCATTCCTGTGGAGGGGTCATATAGGTCAATATGAGGCAAAAGTTGCCTAGTTGCTATAACACAATTAATTTGGTGGGCCACTCAAAATGTAAAAGAATAGCTACTTTGTTTCCATCAAAATATATCAATATTAAACTAATTATTGTAGTTATTACCCAGCATCATGCACTGCACAACCCCAACATTGATGTGATAGCTGAAAATGAAAAGATCTAATTGTTTTCCACCCAGATTGCTCTTTGCCTTGCGCTTACCTTGGACAGCTGTCTTGGGGCAGGTCCACCAAAAAGAGACGAACTGGAGCTGAAGCTAATGGCTCCCCTACGGCTGAGAACATGTTTAGGAACCGGCCTGTCTAGAGGCAAAACCGGTAACTGATAACATACTTCCATTGAACAGTCAAAGCTCGGTCCAGCTCAAATTGCAATAAAAAAGCAACATACAAATCACGTAAAAAAAAATGTTGCATATATGCTGATGGCACAACTGCAAATGTGCCAATTACAACAACAGCACCCCTTCCCTTAATTTGAGTCAAATAGATTTAGTGATTGTGACTACAATGGCCTGTTATCTTTTTTTGATGCTTCAAACTTGCACGAAACGTTATCGAAAGCAATCCCACTCCTCTAATATCACATTCCAATAAGTCCCATGATATCCATATTTTATCCATTTGGGTTGTTTACCATTTTACCCTATTGAACTCAAATCCGGCCTTGAAAACGGAAAGGCCTCTTTCTTTTTGGTATCTCTGTAATAAATAGCTTCCTCATATAAAAAAAATCCTTATTTCCCGGAGACAGTGCAACGTCCAAGCAACCAAAAATCAGATGATGAAAACGATTCAGAGACGGAAAAAATATATTCAGAAAATAAGAGCGGTCATCTACAATGGTATATAAAACTTTCATTTACAACTAAATGTGTGTTTATTCTGTCCCTGCATGGAGCGGTGCCTTGGCGGTAGAGAAAGTAATCAGCTTGCATTCAGTCCATTTCCCCCTCATTGATGGCATAAATTACGGTAGCGCACAGACGGTAATCATTGTTCATATAGCATCACGAGGGAAATATGCGTTCTTCACCTCGAAACAAACAAGTATCCATGGGTCCAAAAATGAAAATTAAAGAAGCAAACGACAACAAAGGCTACAACGCCACCGTAGTCCGTATATTTCGCTGTTCTACCCTCTTCCCAAACGTAAGTTCCCACCAGCGATGGAGCTATCGACTATCTGATGAGCCCTGTCTGAAGCATCCAATTGTATTTGCTTACGTGATGTTACCCTCTTTGGGATTGGATGAAGATGTTCTGCGTGTATAATAGATAGAAGTCTATTGGCTGAATGGAAAGCACAGCACACTCCCGTTGCATTACTGGGCAAAAGATCATTGCACATCTGTATTTTATACAATCTTTTGCCATTGACCGACTATAAACCCTTTTGTCACTGTACTGGGCAAAGACGTCAGATCAACGCCCAAAGTTGGTTGATATTTGATTGAGTTGTCAACACGTGCAAATATAGCATATTTGAACAAAACCTTGATTGAACCTTGTATAGGCTATTGGGGTTAAAGCTGTATGAAAGAAATAAAACTATGTAATGTGGACGTTTTGAAGATTCAATCAAAAAGCCACGATGATGCAAATGAGTGATTACATCAATATGGTTAAATTGCTTAGAAATAATGTTGACTCAAACATTTTGGTATATTTACTCCCCAAGGCCATATCTGATTGAGTATATCTTGATTGTTTACATAGCCCTAGCAGTAGGGTTTAGATTACCCTGTCACAAATATAATGTATTTGTATACTACATAGGCTTTTTTATGTTAAAATGCCAATTGTACAGTGTAAACTACAGGTAACTTGATTGATGGATTATTGCAGAGATAACCTCTGCATCAATGGAGAACAGAATCATGTAATAGGAGTACTTTGGAACAAATCCAGATCAGATATGTGTTATTCTGGACACATTTTAGTTGAAAACTATTGTTTTTACTTCATTGTACTGTTGTTCTACATTGTTCAGATTCTAAACGCATCAAGGTGGATGGCCTGAAGGGAGTAGGCCTAGGCAAACCTTACTAAACAAATATGTCATTTGGATGATACACAAAGTAATTTGACTAACGCACTAAACAGGAAATACGCCTGACTGAGCATTAAAACTTTGCCTCCATTACAAATGGCACCCTATATCCCTTTTATGGGCCCTGGACCTTATCCTCCCTGGTCAAAATTAGTGCACATTTCAGGGTATCATTTGGGACGCAGAATTTGACTTTGAGAGAGAGAAAAAAAGTCCCTCATCCAACCATGAGGTCTGGTGTGTGTGTGTGTGCGTGCGTGCGTGCGTGCGTGCGAGAGAGAGAGAGAGAGAGAGAGAGAGAGAGAGAGTGAGAGTGCTCCAGTCCAAAAGTAGGCCATGTATGGGAGCTCCAGGCCAGCAAAAGCAGGATATGGGGCAAGGATTTACATCTGCAGCTACACTAAACACCGTTACAGTGCTGATAAAGTACAGGCCTACAATACGGATGCTGCATCATGAACTCACTGCATATTCTACAGCCCTATGGCAGCCAGCTGGTATCCACATAGAATAAGTACATATTCAGAGACAAGAGAAAAATAGCACAGGTCTTGTAGAATTAATAGAGGTACTCCATTTCACAAGCACAATTTTATGATTTAAAATAGTTTTAACGATTTTAATGGATAACATTTTTTTTTAAAAATGTAATGGATACAATGTGTATTTACACATTTGGTTTCCCTGTGATTGTAATTGAAGCTTTACTACACCTGTTAAGGCCTACCACTGTGATGAGGCAAGTCAAAGGGCATCCATTTCAATTAATGATTTCCCCCAACAATGTAGACCCTGGGACACCACATACTAGTCCCAGGGAAGACATTGTTATCATTGGCGGGACCCTTGAGGAGCCAGCCAGGAAGCCACTAATGCAACACAGGTGAGCCTTTCCACCTGGGTGTTTCCTAGGAGACCTGTGTGTGTGTGTGTGTGTGTGTGTGTGTGTGTGTGTGTGTGTGTGTGTGTGCTCAGTCACCACCACCACCACATCATCCCACAGGGAGGAGTCCAAATAACAATTATGGCTCAGGGATTAGCAGAGGTGCACTGTAAACAGAATCAATGTTGTTGTTTTTTTCCCAAAGGAACATTTGCATTAACGTCAGAGGACATAGTTCATAAAACAGGAGGAACTAACTATTCACTCCTCCTGCCATATGTTCACTTTATCAGCCATATGCCCAATGTATTTTCATTTAAAATGTAATACTATTCTAATTTAAAATGTAATACTATATTTAAGCAATAAGGCCTGAGGAAGTGTGCTATATGGCCAATATACCATGGAAGGTCTGTTCTTAGGCACGACGCAACACGACTATATACCACAAGCTCCAGGGTTGTCTTATTGCTATTATAAACTGTTTACCAACGTAATTAGAACAGTAACATATATATATATATATATTTTGTCATACCCATGGTAGATTGTCTGTAATAAACTCTGTGGTTTGAGCCCTGAATGCTGATTGGCTGACAGCCGTAGTATATCAGACCGTATACCACGGGTTTGACAAAACATTTATTTTTACTGTTCTAATTACATTTGTAACCAGTTTATAATAGCAATTAGGCACCTCAGGTGTTTGTGGTATAAGGCCAATATACCACGACTGAGAGCTGTATCCAGGCACTCCAGGCACTCGTGCTTAAGAACAGCCCTTAGCCATGATATATTGGCCATATACCACACCCCCTCGGGCCTTATTGCTTAAATATACATCAGCATTCAGGACCCAAACTACCCAGTTTCTAATCTAATTTAAAATGTGATACTGTAAATGTAACTGGCATTACGTTATATGTACAGCATTATATTGGCATTACAATTTAATTTTCTCTATGTTATTCAGTGTCTCCTGACCTACTGTACTCTACTACACTACAGTGACAGTGCACCAAAACATTCCTGTGTGTTTGTCACCACCCTGCGATGAAAATATGCTATTACATACAGTTCTATTATAAAAAGTGACAGTAAGTTACAACAAACCTTTGCACACTGGGAAAAATAGTTTTCACAACTATCCTCCACTACCCATGTCCATGTGCTAGGTGGCAGTATTTCCTTTGAAATGGTGAATGTAAGCCTTACCTAAAAAATATTTTAATTTTGTAGTTAAATAATTATACATATTTTCCTCATTTCCTCTTTATGCAAGTGCTGGATTTTCACCCACAGGGGTCAATCCACCATTCGTTCTGTTCTTAACTCCAACCCTCCAATGTCCACAGATAACCCATCTTTCCCAGTATAATACAATTTAGCCTTTTCCTTTATCAAATCAAATCAAATCAAACTTTATTTGTCACATGCGCCGAATACAACAATACAACACATTGCCGTGAAATGCTTACTTACAAGCCCTTAACCAACAGTGCAGTTCAAGAAAGAGTTAAGAAAATATTTACCAAATAAACTAAAGTAAAAAATAATAAAATGTAACACAATAAAATAACAATAACGAGGTTATATACTGAGGGTACCGGTACCATGTCAATGTGCGGGGGTACAGGTTAGTCGAGGTAATTTGTACATGTAGGTAGGGGTGAAGTGACTATGTATAGATAATGAACAGAGAGTAGCTGCAGTGTACAAAACAAATGGAGGGGGGGATCAATGTAATAGTCCGGTGGCCATTTGATTAATTGTTCAGCAGTCTTATGGCTTGGTGGTAGAAGCTGTTACGGAGCATTTTGGTCATAGACTTGTTGCTCCGGTACTGCTTGCCGTGCGGTAGCAGAGAAAACAGTCTATGATTTGGGTGACTGGAGTCTCTGACAATTTTTTGGGCTTTCCTCTGACACCGCCGAGTATATAGGTCCTGGATGGCAGGAAGCTTGGCCCCAGTGATGTACTGGGCCGTACGCACAATAGCGCCGAGCAGCTACATACCAGGGTCAGAATTCTCTCGATGGTGCAGCTATAGAACTTTTTGAGGATCTGGGGACCCATGCCAAATCTTTTCAGTCTCCTGAGGGGGAAAAGGTGTTCTCGTGCCCTCTTCATGACTGTCTTGGTGTATTTGGACCATGATGGTCAGTTGGTGATGTGGACACCAAGGAACTTGAAACTATATACCCGCTCCATTACAGCCCTGTTGATGTTAGCGGGGGCCTATTCGGCCAGCCTTTTCCTGTAGTCCACGATCAGCTCCTTTGTCTTGTTCACATTGACGAAGAGATTGTTTTCCTGGCACCACAATGCCAGGTCTCTGACCTCCTCCCTATAGGCTGTCTCATCGTTGTCGGTGATCAAGCTTACCACTGTTGTGTCGTCAGCAACCTTAATGATGGTGTTGGAGTCGTGTTTGGCCACACAGTCGTGGGTGAACAGGGAGAACAGGAGGGGACTAAGTACAGTCGTGGCCAACATTATTGAGAATGACACAAATATTAATTTCCACAAAGTTTTCTGCTTCAGTGTCTTCAGATATTCAGCAAGTTCTCAATGGGATAAAGGTCTGAGGAGTTTCCTGGCCCAAAATATCAATGTTTTGTTTCCCAAGCCACTTCTTTATCACTTTTGCCATATGGCAAGGTGCTCCATCATGCTGGAAAAGGCATTGTTCGTCACCAAACTGTTCCTGGATGGTTGGGAGAAGTTGCTCTCGGAGGACGTGTTGGTACCATTCTTTATTCATGGCTGTGTTTTTAGGCAAAATTGTGAGTGAGCCCACTCCCTTGGCTGAGAAGCAACCCAACACATGAATGCTCTCAGGATGCTTTACTGTTGGCATGACACAGGACTGATGGTAGCGCTCACCTTGTCTTCTCCTTACAAGCTTTTTTCCGGTTGCCCCAAACAATCGGAAAGGGGATTCATCAGAGAAAATGACTTTACCCCAATCCTAAGCAGTCCAATACCTGTACCTTTTGCAGAATATCAGTCTGTCCCTGATGTTTTTCCTGGAGAGAAGTGGCTTCTTTGCTGCCCTTCTTGACACCAGGCCATCCTCCAAAAGTCTTCGCCTCACTGTGTGTGCAGATGCACTCACACCTGCCTGCTGCCATTCTTGAGCAAGCTCTGTACTGGTGGTTCCCCGATCCCGCAGCTGAATCAAATTTAGGAGACGGTCCTGGCGCTTGCTGGACTTTCTTGGGCGCCCTGAAGCCTTCTTCACAACAATTGAACCGCTCTCCTTGAAGTTCTTGATGATCCGATAAATGGTTGATTTAGGTGAAATCTTACTGGCAGCAATATCCTTGCTGTGAAGCCCTTTTTGTGCAAAGCAATGATGACGGCACGTGTTTCCTTGCAGGTAACCATGATTGACAGAGGAAGAACAATGATTCCAAGCACCACCCTCCTTTTGAAGCAGCAGACTTTGTGAAAATTAATATTTGTGTAATTCTCAAAACTTTTGGCCACGACTATACACGCCTCAGTGTTGAGGATCAGAGCCCCAGTGTTGAGGATCAGACCCCCAGTGTTGAGGATCAGCGTGGCAGACGTGTTGTTGTCTACTCTTACCACCTGGGGGCGGCCCGTCAGGAATTCCAGGATCCAGTTGAAGAGGGAGGTGTTTAGTCACAGGGTCCTTAGCTTAGTGATGAGCTTTGTGTGCACTATGTTGTTGAACACTGAACTGTAGTCAATAAACAGCATTCTCACATAGCTGTTTTTTTAGTCCAGGTGGGAAAGGGCAGTGTGGAGTGCGATTGAGATTGCGTCATCTGTGGATCTGTTAGGGCGGTAGCGAATCGGAGTGGGTATTGGGTATCTGGGAGGATGCTGTTGATGTGAGCCATCACCAGCCTTTCAAAGCACTTCAAGGTTACCAATGTGAGTGCTACGGGGCGGTAATCATTTAGGCAGGTTACCTTCACTTCCTTGGGCACAGGGACTATGGTGGTCTGCTTGAAACATGTAGGTATTACAGACTTGGTCAGGGA